>NC_083469.1:23697079-23822079 GCF_030014155.1 Tachysurus vachellii
TAATGCGAACATTTCTAAACAAAATGCCAATTCTGTCTCTACTCCAGACCAATAGTGGCCAGTACGTACAGCATTGAGTATAGCAGCTGCCCCCTTGTCAAGGCCAGCTGCTTGGTGTGCCGTGATCGTATAGTGGTTAGTACTCTCCGTTGTGGCCGCAGCAACCCCGGTTCGAATCCGGGTCACAGCATTGGATTTTCCTCCTCACAGTCCAATGCTAAACTTAAGCATGGCTTCTGTTTGTTTGCCCCGTTTCAGTTGAAAAGCATAAGCAGGTAGGAGCGCGCCTGCCTGCTTCTGCTGTGGGCCAGTGGCGCAATGGATAACGCGTCTGACTACGGATCAGGAGATTCCAGGTTCGACTCCTGGCTGGCTCGGCCTAGTTTTAGACAAGTCCAGAGGAGTGCAACAGTCTCTAAAGACTTTAATTCAGGCAGAGTAACAGCTCTAGTAATCCCTGAAATGCAGTCAGTCCTGTCGTGGGCAGTACGCTGGTTGCTGCACCGGCTTTACTATCCCACCCTTCGAGTTGTTGGACGCTCGCAGAGCTGTGAACGCTGAGTCCATTGTGCTCTGCAATGCGTAGATCTTGTCGATACAGCATGTTGACAGAGAGGGAGCTCAAACCGCCTACCGGCGGACTAAATTGCCGGCCCCCACGTGCCCTGGAACCGTTCCGGAGGTGGCCTTTGCTAGCAACCAGGGTCCCATATGGTCTAGCGGTCAGGATTCCTGGTTTTCACCCAGGCGGCCCGGGTTCGACTCCCGGTATGGGAACCTTGGTCTCTGGCAGAGCTAGCGAGATGTTCACCTCGTCTTCTAGTTAGTAAGGATCAGGATACCTGTGAGCTTTAATGGAATGCTTTTTTTTTCATTCGTTGCCCAAAGCATTCATGTAAGTAAATCTAAATTCAGATTGCATTCTTTAACTTAAATCATACTTAAGCATGTCGATTAACTGAGATGAACTCTCTGTGTTTTTTTTTTCTCTCTCTGTGTTTGTGAATGTCAGTTCCAATGTCAATAAGACCAAACATGCAGTGTGTATGGTTTGTACTGCAACAGTTTGTGCTGCTTTTTTTTCATTCATTGCCCAAAGCATTAATGTAAGTAAATCTAAATTCAGATTGCATTCTTTAACTTAAATCATACTTAAGCATGTTGATTAACTGAGATGAACTCTCTGTGTTTTTTTTTTCTCTCTGTGTGTTTGTGAATGTCAGTTCCAATGTCAATAAGACCAAACATGCAGTGTGTAGGCCTAGATTGGATGTGAATTTGCTCTTCTCTCAACAGAGCGTTAAAAAAAGCTACAGCTAATGCGAACATTTCTAAACAAAATGCCAATTCTGTCTCTACTCCAGACCAATAGGGGCCAGTACGTACAGCATTGAGTATAGCAGCTGCCCCCTTGTCAATGCCAGCTGTTTGGTGTGCCGTGATCGTATAGTGGATAGTACTCTGCGTTGTGGCCGCAGCAACCCCGGTTCGAATCCGGGTCACGGCATTGGATTTTCCTCCTCACAGTCCAATGCTAAACTTAAGCATGGCTTCTGTTTGTTTGCCCCGTTTCAGTTGAAAAGCATAAGCAGGTAGGAGCGCGCCTGCCTGCTTCTGCTGTGGGCCAGTGGCGCAATGGATAACGCGTCTGACTACGGATCAGTAGATTCCAGGTTCGACTCCTGGCTGGCTCGGCCTGGTTTTAGACAAGTCCAGAGGTGTGCAACAGTCTCTAAAGACTTTAATTCAGGCAGAGTAACAGCTCTAGTAATCCCTGAAATGCAGTCAGTCCTGTCGTGGGCAGTACGCTGGTTGCTGCACCGGCTTTACTATCCCACCCTTCGAGTTGTTGGACGCTCGCAGAGCTGTGAACGCTGAGTCCAT
The DNA here is from genome assembly GCF_030014155.1 of Tachysurus vachellii. NCBI lineage: Eukaryota > Metazoa > Chordata > Actinopteri > Siluriformes > Bagridae > Tachysurus > Tachysurus vachellii. The sequence continues at coordinate 23,698,964 of NC_083469.1, forward strand.
TGTGCTCTGCAATGCGTAGATCTTGTCGATACAGCATGTTGACAGAGAGGGAGCTCAAACCGTAATGAAGGTCACACTCTTGATCTCATTCTGACCTTTGCATTAAATATTGAAAACATAGTCCAAGTGCCTCAATCAGAAGCTTTCTCAGACAATTATCTCATTTCATTTAAAATGAGATTTAGACACGATATTGCACGATATGCAATTTGCCACGTCACCATGATAAGTGTACATTTACGTCTGCTACTGCAGAGAGATTTACCAGTAGTCTCCCAGAATTATCATAGATGATTGGATTGCCATCTGACCCCACAGAACTTGATCAGGTGACTGACTATTTAGAGTCAGTATTTTGCTACACCCTTGATATTGTAGCTCCACTTAAAAGGAAAGTAATTAAAGAGAAAAAACTAGCACACTGGTACAATGACAACACACAAATTTTAAGACAATCATCTACGAAATTAGAACATAAATGGCATCAAAATAAATGATCAGTATTTCATTCAGAATGGAAGGAAAGCCTTTATAGCTAAAACAAAATATCTTATTACTGCTATATCAGTGTATTTCTCCAGCTTAATTGAAGATGATAAAAATAATCCTAAAAGTGTATTTAATTCTGTAGGAAAATTAACTAGGTATAAAAACACTGTCAAAACGTGCACACCATCTATTTGTAGCAGTAATGACTTCATGAATTATATCAATGGAAAAATTTATAACATTAGGAAGAAATTTCAGACCATTAATTTGATAACAAACTATTTGATAGATAATGCCGTAGATATCTCTGTTTTTGATCAGTACTTAGACTGTTTTACTTCCCTTCAAGAGACTGACTTAATTTCACTGATTCATTCATGTTTCTTTAACAGATATTACCAGTAGCTACCCAACCCATTCTAAAAATAATAAATTCTTCCCCAAGCACTGGCTATGTGCCGAAAACTTTTAAGGTAGCAGTTATCAATGGTTAAAGTTGTAAATGACCTGTTACTGGCCTCTGATCAGGGTCGTGTCTCTTTGCTAGTGTTGCTGGATTTTAGTTTAGTTTCAGATTTTGATAGCATTGACCAATTTGATTTTATACTTGGTAGGCTAGAACATGTTGTTGGTGTTAACGGGACAGTCTTCTCCTGTCTCAGGCCTTCTTTGACTGATCGCTATCAGTACGTAGATCTAAACGTTGACTACTCTAAACAAACTAAGGAAATGTTTGGTGTTCCGCAAGGTTCTGCTTCAGGCCCATTGCTTTTCTCTCTGTAGATGCTACCCCTTGGTGCAATTTTCCGTAAACACTGAATTAACTTCCACTGTTATGCTGATGACTTGCAGCTATATGTTTCAGTTAAGTCAGATATGAGTCACCAGCTTAATAAGCTTGAAGAATGTGTGAAGGACATCAGAGAGTAGATGCTTACTATCTTTCTTCTGCTTAACTCTGACGACACAGAAATGCTTTTACTAGGACCATAGGCAGTCGGAAGTAAGTTTTCTGATTATAGAGTAACTCTGGGTGGTCTTTCTATTACATCATGTGCACCAGTAAAAGACCTCTCTTTTATCTCAGAAATATTGCTAAGATCAGAAATATGATGTTATTTTATGATGCAGAAACACTAGTTCATGCATTTGTTACCTATAGGTTGGAATATTGTAATGCTTTACTGTCTGGATGTTCCAGTGGGAGCATAAGCAAGCTCCACTTAGTCCAGAACACTAGCTAGTGTCCTAACTAGAACCAGAAGATATGAACACATCACTTCTATCTTATCCACATTGCATTGGCTCCCAGTCAATTTTCACATTGATTATGAAATACTATTACTAACCTATAAAGCACTTGGTCACACGCCACAGTACCTGGGTGATTTTTTTTTGTTTTTTTATGATCGGTCACGCCTACTTCGATCAAAAGGTGCAGACTATTTGGTAGTACAAAAGGATACAGCAGGGGGTGCAGCTTTTTCTTAGAGCCCCACAGTTGGAAAGGAACTGGTCTTTAAGTCCAGGCTTTTCTTAGGTAAAGGAGCAGATCTGGAGGGTTCATGGGTTCATAGAGTGTTTTGTGAACTGGGATGTCTGGATGCTGTCAGCTTACCACCCTTGCAAGTCGCCCAGGTTTGCAGACTGTGGAGTAGATGGATGCTTTACATCCCAGGAAGCCCTCATGTCTGTGTCACCTTCTGGCTTTAGCTTTTTAGTTATGCTGTCATAGCTAGTCTTGCCAGAGTCCTGTCTGCACTTTGCACATAATGTACATTGTTCATCACCTGATTACAATCATACCTAACAATTCTCTCTCTGTCTCACTATCTCTCTCTCTCTCTCTCTCTCTCTCTCTCTCTGTCTCGCTCTCACTATCTCTCTCTCTCTCTCTCTCTCTCTCTCTCTCTCTCTCTCTCTCAGGTCAGTTCTGTATCACATTAATAACCAGACAGGTAATGATTGCCATGGCAACTTTGATGATGTAGATAGACAGGGAGACAACATAATAATACTAATAATAAGAATAAGAATAATAATATCTATAACATCTGCTATCATACGTTTGAATGCCATCAGTGTAAAATTTCCAAACGGAATTATATGTTTGGTTTCCTGAGAGGTTTCGGTCCCCATGTCAAGTAAAGCTTTAAAACGAATAACAACCAAGATCCATCTGCAAAGGGCTTCATCCTGAAACACAACCTTTTAAGAAGATTTGTTCTCACTAGTGCAGAAGTGGAAGTGGATTAAGAAGGTAGAGAAGATGCAGCTTGGTTCTTTATAATGACAGGCATTTCAGGTGAAGCGTTCTGAGCTTTGTGTGCTAGAAACTAGGAAGTGGGTTATCTAATCTAAAAGTAGCATGATGAAGAAGGAAAGAATGTCTAGATCTGGCTGATGAATAGATGAATCAGTGAATTGTGTAATATGCTATTCGCTTTACTGATGTGAGAAACGGATTCAGTGATGTGTGTAAATCTGTAGAGTTATTTGTAGTTGTGTTATTCGTTGTTATGTGAAGAGTTAACTAATTCTGTTGTAATCATCACATCATGTGGCTCATGGATCGTTTAAAGCTGGATTTGAACCTCAGCAGAGTTCAACACTGTTTTTATTTGGTTGAACACTGATCAAGGTTCATATTTCTTTCTTTTACTTTAAAAGGTGACAAGGTTGGAGTATGCTGCTGCATGCACTAAAATCGTGGCAGCGTTGTCATCTACTGTCTTACGGTGTTTACTGAAGCCTCTCAGCAAAGCTATTTTTTGACTAATCAGTATCCAGGATTCAAGCAGCATGGTGTTGGAATGACTAATAACATGGGTTTTCTGTGTTTTTTATCAGAAAATTAAATTAACATTGTGCTATTTTACCTGCATTTATTTATTTAAGTTCATGTGTGTGTTGATGTGAAAATAATATTCATTCCTGTTACTGTTCTCTCTTCCCTGTGTGTGTATAAAGATCCCTTATGGAGGTGTCTGATGTCATCAGAGAAACATCATGGAAATTAAAGGTGTGATGCAGGAGGCAATCCGGATTATGGCATCAGGACCAGGGACGAGCTGCTCTTGAGAGGGCTTCATCACCTGCAACAGATCCAATCACGTTGATAGATGATCTCAGCGTCTCATGCGCTAATGAGATCTGTGATAGGATCCTGGCCTTGTATCATGCTGAAGAGTTCCATAGACCCTGAGGAGAGACATCAGCAATGTCGATAAAGTCCCTCCTAGATTTCCAGACAATAATGAAGGGCTTGGAAAAAGTTGTCTCCAACAGCAGGTACTCTTCGTTGTTTACTGTATCCACGAGTTCTGAGTCTGTCGCCATGACAACTGAAGTGATGAATTCATCAGCTCCTCAATCCGAAAGCCCTTTCAGTTTTCAGTTTATGAGCAAAGCCTCACAAGCGGTCAGTAAAGTTCTGGAAACGGAGCAAAAACTCTGCCTCAGTGTTGTCCCTGAAATAGTTTGGGTTAAAATAAAGAGACGGGAGGCATCTCATCCTTTGCGTGAACCTTTACTGAACAAATTTGCATAAGAGACAAAAAGGCTGTGCAAGTTTTCAGGCAGAAAAAAATGAATAATAATATTGCGCTGATGCTCATGGGAAATGTAGTTGTTTAAACAAATGTTGAGGTAAACAACAACTGATCATAAACATAAAGCAACACTAAATTGTGCTTTGCATTTAGCATTGTTTAAGATCAATACAAGTAAAAATAATAAATTGCAACATCCTCCCCCCCGATGAACTATAGTTCATCACTCTCTAATCATCACTAAGTATCACTAATTTCCAAAGGATACAGTAACTGAACTGGTCTTCTCAACACTGTTCCAAGGGAAGTGCGCACAGAACATGCGCGTATTAATCCATCTCTCCCCAGGAAAACGTCTTCAATCTTTCCCGTCTTCCATGTCTGTTGTGGGGTCTTGTCCTCTGCCACAAGAACGACATCTCCCACCTTCAGCACCTCTGCCGTAGTGTTTACACAATGGTGAGCAGACCTTAAATTCATCAAGTAGTCCCTGCGCCAACGAGTCCAAAATTCATTCAACAGCCTCTGACTGTATTTCCATCTCTTTGTCAAGGTCTCTCGATTTTGAGTAGCTGGCTGAGGGTTAGATGCAATGGTCTTGGGTGGTAAAGATGTAAGTCTGTTACCAACTAGAAAATGAGCAGGAGTCAATGGCTGAGGTTCATCCAATTCGTTGTGAACGTAAGTGAGGGGTCTTGAATTTAGCACAGCCTCTACTTCAGTTAAGATCGTGGTTAGCTCTTCAAAATTTAATGAGGCTTTACCCATCATTCTCTTAAGGCATGACTTTGTTGACCTCACAAGACGTTCCCAGAAACCTCCCCACCATTCTGCTCGCTCGACTATGTACTTCCAGTTATTCCCTTTTCAGCAAAGAAGATTCTGACATCAGGCTCTTTGATTGACTTCCAAAGCTCCTTTAGATCCTGATTTGCTCGTTTGAAGGTCTTTGCATTATCAGAGTATATGACTTTGCAAAGTCCCCTCCTTGCTATGAACCTCTTTAGTGCCAAAAGGAAATTCTCTGTACTTTGACTTGAGACTAGTTCCAAATGTATGGCCCTAGTGACAGCACAGGTGGAAAGTGCTATGTACACCTTACTCGTACCATTACTGGTCTTCACCAGGAGCGGTCCGGCAAAATCCACCCCAGTTGTTTCAAATGGAGGAGATTCGATTACTCTGTCCCTCGGCAAGGGAGCAGTGGCCTGCTGGACTGGCTTAACCTTAAACTTCTTGCAGACAGGACACCTTCCTACTATCTGCTTAACAAACTGTCTACCTTTCAGAATCCAAAATCTGTCTCTGACTTGCATGAGTGTATCTCTTGTACCTGAGTGCAAAACCTTCTCATGACAGCTTCGAATTAACAGTTCACAATACCGGTGTTTGACAGGTAGTATCCATGGGTGCTGCTCTCGAAAGGTGAGTTCAGACTGCTGCAGCCTTCCTCCCACCCTAATCAGGCCTTGCTCATCAAGAAATGGTTTGAGTTATTTGATTTTTGAGTCTTTATGTACATTCTGTCCTTTACTAAGCAATTTCATCTCTCTTTCAAATATCTCCTCTTGAGTCATTCTGACCCAATACAATTCAGCTGTCATTACCTCTTCAGCAGAAAGCTCTCCATGCTCCTTCACACTTGAGCATGTATTGGTGAGGAATCTCTTTACCCACGTGGTTACTCTGAGAACAGTGCTAAGTTTGCTGTATTTGCGTAGATCAAGCAGCATCTCTATTTTGTCTGTGCTGCTAAACTGCACTGCAACTTGGAATTTAGATCTGAGTTCTGCATTTGCCTCTTCCTTTGGAAGCTCTACATCTGCTGATACTAAAGAGTTCACTGACTGGAGAAAATCAGGTCCATTCCACCACAAGCGATTATCAATCAAATTGTCTGCCGATTGTCCTCTTGTTGGCAGATCTGCTGGATTATGTTTTCCGCTGCAGTGTGACCATGACTCTGGTTTAGTGAGGCTCTGAATCTCAGTCACTTGATTTGCCACAAAGGGCTTCCATTTTTGCGCCGAACTGCGGATCCAGCTCAAGACTATCATTGAGTCTGTCCACATATGGAGCTGGCTTTCTCCAATTTTAAGAGCTTTGGCCAGGTTATGAGCTAGCCTAGCACCTATCAAGGCTCCCATTAGCTCCAGTCGAGGGAGCGTCATTTTCTTTAGAGGTGCAACTCTGGACTTTGAGGCTACCATAGTCGCAATCATTTCTGCAGTCTCACTCCTGCCTTGTAGATATCCAACTGCACAGTAAGCCTTTTCTCTTGCATCACAAAAGACATGGAGCCTGACTGTTTCACTTTGCTGATTGTTCAATATGTGATACCATCTTGGAATGGCCACAAGGTGTAGCTTTGGCAACTCGTCACACCACTGCTTCCATTTGTGGGCTAAATCTGGGGGTAGTTCTTCATCCCACTTGAGACCTCGCTCCCACATTTCCTGGAAGAGGCATTTTACTCGGATGGTATAGGGAGTTAGGAAACCTATTGGGTCAAAGATACAAGATGATATCTGAAGGACACTCCGCTTAGTACTCTCTTTCCTTTTCAAAACATCCAGCACTTGCTGCAAGTTGAACACAAAGTCATCATGGTCTTGCCTCCATATTAATCCCAACACCTTCAATGCAACGTTTTCCGTCTCTGAATCTGCTGGGCTTTCAGTCTGGTCGTTCATCCATCTCGCTCTTAAGTCAGAGGAGTTGGTTGTCCATTTCCGCAGCTCCATTCCTGCAGCAGCCAAAATGGCCTTCGCTTGTGCTGTTATAGAACAGGCTTTATTTACATCAGGTGAGCTTGCAATAAGGTCATCCACATATAGTGACTCTCGAAGTACTGCCACAGTTTCTGGCTGTTCAGACTCATACTGTTTGAGATGGGTTCTAATTGTGGCCGCTAACAGAAAAGGGCTGGACGCAACTCCGAATACAACTCTGTTCATTCTCATAATGCAAGCTTCTTTTCAGAATTCTGCGAAGAGGGATCATAGGTCCATAAGAATCTCACAACATCTCTATCCCTCTCTTTCAGTCCGATCTGCAGAAAGGCCTTTGCAATATCAGCTGTGAAGGCAATCTTGTGAAGGCGGAACTTGATAAGTACATGTAGTAAGTCTGGATTTAAGTTGGGCCCGATAAGCAAACAGTCATTGAGGGAGGGCAAACCCTCTTCATTTGAAGATGCATCAAACACTATTCTTAATTTGGTTGTGGCCTTATCGTCTCGGATTACTGGATGGTGTGGCATGTAATACTTCACTGTGCTGGTCTGCTCTGCTATTTGTGTGTCCTGTACTTCCTCACATATCTCTTGCTGCAGATATTCATGAATCACATCACTGTATCTCTCATAGAGCTCATTGTTAGTTCTAAATCTTTTCTTGAGAGCTTCAAACCTCTTTCTTGCAACATTGCCGTTGTCTTTAAGCTCAGATTCGTCTCTGCCACATTTCCATGGCAACTCAACTTGGTAGCGTCCGTTTTCATAGCATACCATCTGTTCAAATGTCTCTAGCACTTCAGCTTCTTCTGCACTTGGTGATTTGTCATGGACGATGCCGAGAGATTCAATTTCCCAAAACGCATGTAACTGCTTTGAGATCTGATCGTCTTCTGCCACGCTAATGTGCATACATGTGGTTTCCGATTCGCTTGAGTTTGAAACAATACCTTGAATGGTCCAGCCAAAGGCACTGTCCAGAGCCACAAGGGAATCTGTTAGCCTCTCAATTTTCCCAGATACGACCTTCCAGTAGAAATCTGCTCCAATGAGCACTAGAAGTTCTGGGTCAACACCCTCAAGTGGAAAATCTGCAAGCTGCAGTCCCCTTTCCTTCATCAGTCTTTGAATATGATCATCAGGTACTTTCATGAGAGCTGAAGACACTTGTGGGGTCTCAATAGCATCAATCTCAAGTTTCTGCTGTGTGTTCCACACATTTTCCAATATAATCCTTACAGTGTTACGCTTGGTCATGACAGAATTGGGAGAACCAAAGGTATGGAGGTTCAATGTCTCTTGTCTTAATACTGGTAGCTGCAAACTTCTCACCAGCCTTTCATGAATGAAGCTTCGTTGACTACCTCCATCTATCAAACACCGTACAATTTTTCTCCCTCCTGGACCCTCAGTCCATGCCTTCGCTGTCTGCAGGAACACTGTGTTTGGTTCTTTTGATTTTATATTTTCTGTACTTGACACAGATGAAACCACCGTGACTGTCTTCATGCTAGAAATTTCTGGCTTTTCGTCGCTTTGTTCACACACAGACTGATGATGGCGACGACTGCAGAGTGGACATGTAACACCCTTGACTTTACAGTATTTTGCTATGTGTCTTGTGTTTCTCTTTGTGTTCAGCTACTGAATAATCAGGACAACGCTCTGACTTATGTTTACTTATCACAAAATACAGTTTGTTGGAACTGTTGGACAAGCTGTGTGCAACGCAGCAGCTGATGGAGTGTACAGTCTTTTGGGTCGTGATTCACTACCTGGCACTGCTTTGCTAAATGGTTTCTGAACACCTTCCCTTTGTATGCAATTGAGTCTTGTGAGCTGTTGTGCTCTTTCTCTGCTCTGAACTTCAAGATGCAAAAATGCCATGAACTCAGGTACACTATATACATCTTTTGTGCCAGCCTTTCATGTATAACTGAGAGCAATGTCATTTGGGATCAGCTGCATTAGTATTGGACAGAGAAGGCTGCCATAAGTATCACAGTGAATGCCTGCAGACTCTAAACTGCGAATTTGTATCTCTCATTCGTCATACAGCTGTCTTAATGCTGTGATGTCACATGATTTCTTAACGGGAGTCAGGTTTAACAGTCTGGACATATGTGCATTCACTACAAGGTCCTTCCTTACAAATCTGTCACTAAGCAATGTAATTGCAGCATCATAATTACTATCACTCAATGTAAGGCCTGCCACTGCCTTAGCTGCAGCTCCAGTTAAGTAGGATTTCAAGTAGGTGAACTTTTCTCTCTTGCACAGTGCATCATTTAAGTGAATGGCAGTCTCATATTGGTTCCAAAATTCTTGCCAAGCACTTATTTCTCCATCAAATTTGTCAATAATTAACTTTGGTAATTTAACTGACTGCCTATTACTGACTGCACTTACGTCACTCTGACGAGCAGTTGACTCTCTGCTGCCTTGAATCAGTCTGGTGGCGCGTCTTTTCCACAACACAATACGGTCTTGATATTCCTGCGCCATGTCAACCTCGTCCTCGAGTCCGTCTGTCGGCGTAGCGTCCTCTATTCGATTGTCCAGTTCTGACAAGCTTTCCTCTCTCGTACTCAACAATGACAACAGTTCAAGCAATTTCTCACAATCCGCGTCGTCCTTGTTGCTCTCCTCTTCTATACGACTCAAAAGCTTTGTAGTGGAAGCTCTAATCGTTCCGCGTTTCCGTCTCATTCGCTCGTAGTGATCAGCCATTACCGCTAATTCACTCACCGGCAGCCGCAAGCTAACTCCAAACTTCTTGTTCAAGTTCGTTAATAAAGTTCAAATATCCCGGGTTTCGGCACCATGAAATAGTTTGGGTTAAAATAAAGAGACGGGAGGCATCTCATCCTTTGCGTGAACCTTTACTGAACAAATTTGCATAAGAGACAAAAAGGCTGTGCAAGTTTTCAGGCAGAAAAAAAACGAATAATAATATTAGCACGCGAGTTCCCTCAATCCCAGCATTCACTGCCATCTCTCGCGCTGATGCTCATGGGAAATGTAGTTGTTTAAACAAATGTTGAGGTAAACAACTGATCATAAACATAAAGCAACACTAAATTGTACTTTGCATTTAGCATTGTTTAAGACCAATACAAGTACAAATAATAAATTGCAACAGTCCCAAAACTCTGTTCCTGCCTCCAGTGAGGTGAAACCGAATTTTTTGAGGGAGCTGGCCAAGAGCACAGCCAAGGAAATTCTGCAGAAATTATTTTGTATACTTGTCAGTTGTAGCAATACTGACCAGTCTGGACCAGAAGTTGAGCGGAAGTTCCTCTCTTTTGCTAAAAGGATCCACATGAACATCCACAATGTGTGTACATTCATCCGTGAGCGGAAGCAACCGTTTCAGAGAAAAGCAATACGATCTTGGACATCTGTACTGAAACTGATACTGAACTCGACATCATCTCGAACAACATCTGGAATTCTGCTGCAGAACAGTTATTAGGAAAACATGCCCTCTTGCTCATTTATACAGGAATCCAATCTTCTTTTATTGTATCCACTTGTGTCTTAATTTTAATACATTTTTCCCTTTGTTTTATTCTTTTATTCTCTACTATTGGCTATTTTGTATATCAAGAGTTGTCTGAAAAAACATTTCACCACATTTTGTACTGTGTATGATTGTGTATCATGGTAATCTAATCTGATAATTTGTTAGGATCTAAATTAGGTAATTGGGTAAATTATGCTTAAGTATGTATCGTGGAACTGCAGGGGTCTACACAAACTGTTAATTAGTATGCATTCTTAAATAGATCTCCTACAAGAAATATATTTTGGGTAAGGAGAATAGGATCAGGAGTGTATTTACAGCGTCTTTTACATTTCAGGCTAAAGGAGTTATGACACCTATTCATAAGTCAGTCTCATTTAGAGTGTCAAATGTAATTAAGGATAAACCGGGCAGGTGCTTAATCATTCAAGGTTGATTGCTATCAGAAAATATTAACCTAGTGAATGTATAATGTAGATGACTCAGGTTTTCTTTACAAATTTATTTCTTATTTTGTCTAGCCTCTGAGGAAAATACGAATTAGCAGCAGATTTTAACTGTACACTGGATCCTGCTGGAGATTGGTCCACAGGTTTAGACCAGTCTGATAATAGATGTAGACTAACCATTCACCGGTTTATTATGTTGGCTTGTAGAAGCCAACATTCTTTTTTGCTTATTCTTCTTAGACAAAAATTAATTAACTGCTATGCCTCCTAGGGCTTTCGAGTTACATGCACCAAAATAGGATATGGTCTGAAGTTTGTTGCTATTACTTTTCTAAGCGATCCGAGTACTGGTGCTCACGGTACTGGGTCTCAAACTGCATAGACACCCATTATAAATTTAGAGGTTTATAACTCTGCAATATTTTGAGCTATCTGCACCAAACTCGGCCAGCTTCTTTAGAGTGATAGTCTGAACAAAGATTCAAATTGGTGTACCGACTGGCCTTTTGATTTTCCCGCAGCCCTGCCCCTAATATATGCAAAATCAAAAAACATTCCAATGTGACATATCAAACATCAAACATTGACATGTAACATATCAAAAAACTTAGAACAATAAGGGGAACTTCCTCACAGGTATTCGATGACGTCATGTGACGTCACATGCAGCCCTGCCCCCAAAATAAAAATTACCATAAAATGGACATGTGATATATCAAAACAGCACAATGACAGGAATTGTGTCAAAGGTATTCCAAGGAAATCATGTGCAGGCCTGACACCAAAATAAAAAATTCACACAAAATGGACATGATATATCAAAACACTCAGCACAATGACGTGAGTTGCGTCACGGGTATTCGGCTGACGTCACATGCTTGTATCCACTCGCCTCAAAAAGTATTGGCACCCAAGCATAATGACCTTTGCGAATACTTGCTCCGACAAGCCAACATCAAAGTTTGTCACGAAGAACTTTACAAATCTAGTTAAAGAATGTTCTTATTAAGACATATAGAGAGAACTAGAACCAGATGGTAGGGCCTTTTCATGTTACTCTAGTACAAACGTGTTTGCATACAAATTTTTTCTTGGTATCCTAAAATACAGAACTGTCAGAACTGTTTCTACAATATTGTGATTTCGGATCATGCACCATGTTGTTTAGCATACAGATGGTAAAAGATCCACCTAGATGGAACTTTCAGCACAAGTGGCTACAGGATGAATATGTAAAATATATGGGGAAATAGATAGATCCGGTTTCCTCCCCCGGTCCAAAGACATGCATGGTAGGTTGATTGGCATCTCTGGAAAAATTGTCCCTAGTGTGTGATTGTGTGAGTGAATGAGAGAGTGTGTGTGCCCTGCGATGGGTTGGCACTCCGTCCAGGGTGTATCCTGCCTTGATGCCCAATGACGCCTGAGATAGGCACAGGCTCCCCGTGACCTGAGGTAGTTCGGATAAGCGGTAGAAGATGAATGAATGAATGAATGAAATAGATAGATGAATTCTTTAGAATTAACACCATACAAACATCTGCATGTATCAAAAGGGAATCATTTAAAGTGTTTCTTAGAGGACATATAAGTTAAACAAGCTCCCAGTCTTAAAAAAGCACAGCAGAATAGAAAGCATGCAATGAAAGCAAAACAATGAATTTCAAGCTTTTTTTATTTTGATATATTTATTCTTTTATAATAACACAGGGTAAGAGAGAACACGCACAAATATGCACACACAGGGTCTGAGAGGACACACACACACACACACAGGGTGAGAGAGAAACACACGTTTATTTCTAACACATATTCTTAACTCATGTTCAATTTCAAGGAACAATATCAACATTACCAGATGAAAGACATTATGATCATAAATAAAGCCTCTCCATGTCGATTCCATACTGTCCTCATGCTCTAAAGCTCAGGGCTGGAAACCTCGGCCTGCAGATGGAACTCATTGTACATTTGGATGAGTGAGGGAAAAAATCGTACCATAAACGTTCTACAGAGGAGTGGAGGTGGTTATCATGTGTCATTTTATCAAGTGTCATTAAATTGTCCACAGTTTCCACCTACCTCCAGAATCTCCTACCAGGAAAGTTTAAAAATAATTAAAGATAATAAGTATTGGGTGCGTTTTAATGATAACAAACATTTAATTGATTATCTGCACCTAAAACATCTTGCATCGTCCCAAATGACACACATGTGCCACCTCACACCTCTGTGAGTGACAGGCGGGAGAGAGTAAGCCCCGCCCACTCACATGCTAACAGAGGCCACTTCTTAAAATAAACAGCACAAGAATGTCTCTGATATCAACAGCATCAGTAAGATCACCGTTCATATCAGTTTTAAATCTATTCCTTTTAGGTCTGGAATCTAAAAGGCATTCGTCTGTTCTAGAATGTTAGCTGTTTACACACACCAGACGCTCAGAACTACATTAGAGGTTCAGAACTACATTAGAAGTTCTAGAAGTTTTCAATGTTCTAGAATGTTAGAAGTTACAGTAATACACTAGATGGGCAAAAATCAGTGATTGATGTTCTAGAATGGTACGTGTACAAACACAGACAATGTTAGAAGTCTCTAAATGCTATGGATGGATGCTAAATGCTCGAAATGTTGGATATTCTAGAAGTTACTGGAATTTTCTACATTTTATGCAGCATGTTCTTGTCAGAACTCACACTTCCAGATTGTTGCTGTTGTTCGACAGAATTTGCAGAACTCTATAGAGTTTGTCTTTTTCCTCATTATGAAAGGACTTTCGGGAATAAAAAAGGTTCTGTGTGAGATCTAGGAAAGCAGACGAAATAAGACATGCTGCCAGACTCACACAACAAGAACCGACAAGTGTCAAAGTGGCCTGTTACTCTTACTACGAGTGTGTGTGTGCAGAGAGGAGGAGACAGATCCTGTGGAGCAGAGGCTTGTACTGAGGTAAGTCCTGAAGGACCTGCTGAAGAACGTCTCTGGTCTGTCACACACACACACACACACACACACACACACACACACACACACACACAATGTAATCGAACATCACATCATAATTTTAGATGTTGTTAAAATGTTATCTCTTCTAGATGTTCTCTGTGTTCTAGAGTGTGCCGTGTCTGACCGTGTTCAGTTCTTCTTGCAGTGTGTTCATGGCGAGCTGCAGCGCATCTTCTCCTCTAGCTGTGGCTCTGTAGCGACCCTCCATCACCAACTGCAGCTGTTTCACCCGAGATTGCAGAGCCAGCAGCTGGATCAGGTTCTGCAATGGAGAACCACAGAACATTTAATAAGGTTCCAAAGGAAAGGATCCAAAGCCAGATTTGACCAAGTTTCTAAGCGTAGAACAGCAGAGAGGTCAGCAGATTGAAAAAAAATAGGAGCTGAGAACAAGATGATAAATGACCTGGTTTTTAGAGCAGAGAGCAAATGAAAACAAAACCAGGTTCTAGAGCAGATTACAACAGAGCTGTCCCTCAAATCAAATCACTATGGCAGAACACTCAGTGGTGGTACAGAGAAAAATTTGAGCTTTTGATCACGTTCTAGCCCTGTGAAGAGATTGTTTCTTCGGGTTCTAAATAAACTTTATTTTGTTAAAGTTAGGTCTTAACATTACTGATGTTTACTTAATTCACAGTGGGCGGAGCTACACTGAGTACAGGTCATGACAGATATTAATTACAATTAATGCTTATATGTGGCAAAAATACTCTTATTTGTGTGTGTGTGTGTGTGTGTGTGTGAATACCCACTTTTTCTTTGGTCTCCTGCATGTCCTTGATGTCATCTTTATAGGTGGAGCTAGTGTTTTTGAGGTCAGTGATCTGCATCTGAGATCAGTAATGATGTTCAGTAATTTCTAAGTCGGAGTCCATTACTTGGCGGAGGAATTATATTTCCCGGGGGGTCGATGCTGATTGAGATCAGTGTTGTATAAAGTACTAGAAAGCAATACTTGAGTAAAAGTACAAGTATCGTACTAGAAAAAGACTTTGGTAGAAGTGAAAGTTACCTTTTAGAATATTACTTAAGTAAAAGTCTTAAAGTATCTGATATATACTGTACTTAAGTATCAAAAGTAATTTTCTGATATTCAGTGTACTTAAGTATTTGAAGTAAAAGTAAAAAGTAAAATTTCAGTGATTTTTGGTAGACATAAGAGCAGGAGCGGTTCTAGGATTTCGTCTTTAGGGGGTTTTAGCCCTCAGTGAGAATTTAAAACAAGAAGAGTTTTATATTATATATTATATGACTACATAGTAAGCCAAAAGTTATGGTATTATTTAATGGCAAAAGTGGACACCAAAATTTTATGCATGTTGTAATGATGCCAGTCTTGAATCAAATCAGTTCATGTATGTGTGCATTTTCTACAAAGTGTGTCCAATGAATGCAGTCATTAATAAAAAATATTCACAAGACAAAAAGACCAAATCAATAAATGCTATTTTTATTTAGTATTGAATGGATTGTTTGCATTAATATTTTGTTTGTGCTATCAACTCTGGTAATAATAGTGACATTTCACTGCTTTTGGTTGCCGTCTTTGCGGCTTTCCGCTAATTAACGTTATAGATAAACGCCTCCAGCTCTGACTGCGCGTGCACGCTGTGCGTGCCTGTGCTTCTCCATAGAGTGTAATGCAATCTAGGAGCAGTGATTCGCCAAACCTCCCTTATTGCAGTCGCACACATTTCTTCTGATTTTAGTTTGTAGTAACGAGTAACGAAGATGCTTAGTGGAAATATAACGGAGTAAAAGTATACATTTTATCTAGGAAATGTAGTGGAGTAAAAGTGAAAGTTGACATAAATTTAAATAGCAAAGTAAAGTACAGATACGTGAAATTTCTACTTAAGTACAGTAACGAAGTATTGGTACTCCGTTACATTACAACACTGAATGAGATGCTGAACGTTTCTGTGTTCTACATGGAATCACTTTGTCGTTTTCGAGCCGATCCAAACTCGGTCGGGACCACAGCAAGGTCAGATGTTTGAAATGTTTTTTTTGAAATGCTTTAATTGCTACCTTCATGCTTAAAGAATGCTTGTATGGTTTTTACAGGCAATAAACTTAGTAACAAGAAGGACTGGTGGAATTGCCCCTGCTGTTTGTTCTCTGTGAAACTGCTTGTTCTCCAATCAGCTATGGGTTCTTTTAGGAACAAAACCCATCTCAACTCCACTGGACTAAGTATGTTATTTCTGATGAAAACAGGGATCAAAAAACTTACACAATCAAAAATTATTTGGAAAAAAATTTGTAAACCACTGTGATTTTTCACAGAATTATAGGATGTTTTGTGCAGATTCATGACATAATGTCACAACACACACACCTTGTGTGTCTGAAGGATGTTGCGTTGAAGATTCTGCAGTGTGTTCTGAAGGTTGGCACGTGTTGGGTGTTTGCGGTTGCTCTGTGTCTGAGCTTCGCTGCGTCTCACTATGTTTTCACGTCGAGCGACTGCCGCCTCCATCTCCCTCAACATCATCTCCCGCTGCTTCAACAGCTGGTTGTAATGACGGAGAAACACACACACACACGCACAATATACAAATAAAACCCAAACACAAATTATCACAAATATACACTTATGCACAGAAATCCTTAACAAGTTATCATGAATAAACTTTCCTTATCCCTTAACACGTCATAAATAAACTTTCCTCTCTCTCTCACACACACACACACCTCCTTGCGGTGTATCTAACCTTTGATGGTAGGCATGTCCCCCTTTCCAACCTCCGATTCCACAGCCAAACGAGTCTCCTTTGCCAGCTGAATTTTTCTCTCCCACAACATGATCTGTCGTCTTTACATACAAACACACACACAAACACACACACACAAACACATACACGAAATGCATGTTTGGTCTACTAGGATATAGTTACATATTAACGGGCATATTAATTTGCTGTTAATGGTGTGTGTGTGTTTATTTTTGTGTGTGTGTAGCAGTACCTTGAGTGTTTGTATGAAGCTTTTCTCCATCAGGCTATTGCTCTGCTCCAGCTCCTGTTTCAGTTGTGTCTTCTGGTTCAGGAGTGAATTCAGCTTCTCCATGTCTAACCTCAGAACTTTAGACTCTCCAACTCAACCAGACCACGTTCCTCCTGCTCAATCTCACCTACACACACACACACACACACACACACACACACACACACACACACACACACACACATACACATATCTATACATGTCTACATTTTATATCTTTTAGAGAAGCAGTTTATACAGCAACACTAGATGTATTCATGACTACAACCTATTGTTCCTATTCCCATGCTGAAGATTATTTTCCTATAACAGTGTATACAGCTCAAATTCTCACTTCGGTTCTAGCAGCTACAAGCATTTGTTCCCTCAGCAGCATCTATTTTTTCTCTGTCCTGATGTTCCTAAAACACTGCTGTTAGAGCTGCTGTTATAGAAAATGAATCAACAACTTCTGACCAATCACAATCCAGAACTCAGCTGCACTGTGAGATGATCTTTAACATAACAAGTTCCTCCAGCTGTTTATTCAGAGACCTCACCTCAATCTCCAGAGGACCCAGGTCTTCATGCTGCTCTCACACACACACAGACATGCACACACAATCAAAAGACAGTAAAAGTAGACAAAACTGCTGGAACAGGAAGCAGAACACACCGTGTGTGTGTGTTTGTGTGTGTGTTTGTGGGTGTCAGTGAAAGAGCGTGGATGAGTGTGTATCATGTCATGACTCACCCCTGTGCTTGCCCTGATCTGCTCGATCTTCTTGTTATACATGCTGATGGTGGCCTGGTTGCGCTCGATGGTAGAGATGAGTTTAGTGACCGCCGCCTCTTTGGTCAAAAGCAGCTGGTTCCGTTCCTTCATTTCCTGTTCCTGCTCCAGCTGCAGGCGAGAGAGAGCCTCGAGACGCAGCGCCACCTCACTGACCTCCAGCGTCACTGCAGCTGAGTCGCCCTTAACTTTCGCAAGCTGGCCTTCCTGTTTTACACACACACACACACACACACACACACACAGGAATCCAACACAGGAAGAAAATTACTCTATATATATTATTGTTTGTGTGTGTGTGTGTGTGTGTATACTCTTACCTTCTCTCTGTGCTGAGCCATAATATTCATGGTGAGATGGTGTGTGTGTTTGGCACTGCTGTCGTGTGTGAGCTGCTCCTGCATTTTCCTCATGATCTTCTCCTCCAGGTCCACCCTTACACATGTTTCCTTCTCTATCTGTTTTTTCAGGATAGTGAGTTCGGACTGACAGGCACTGCACTCCTGCACACACACACACACACACACACACACACACAAACACACACAGTCTCAGAGTTTGTATTTGACCATGTTCAGGTTCTTCTGAGTCTCCTGCAGAGTGTGTGTGTGTGTGTGTGTGTGTGTGTGTGTGTGTGTGTGTGTCTCACGGTGGTCACACTGGTCAGGCTCTTCTCAGTCTCCTGGAGCGTGCGTGTATATGTAGTGCAGAGTTTCTGCAGTGCCTCCTTCTTTGTGCCTATCTGTGTGAGAAGCTTCCTGTACGTAGGTGTCTCTGTTAAGCTCAGCGCGGTTCACCATCACCGTCAGCACCTCATTCTTCTCCTGCTCCTGTGTGATGGAGCGATTGAATCCCTCCAACTCTGTGTCCAGAGCACGCAACTCGTGATTGGCTGACCTTAAAGGGGGAGGGGTGTGGATAACCAATCAGAGATCACCTTTAAAACCGATTGTACAAACGTTGTCATAATGCTGAAAGACTAACAAGACTTTGTGAAAATGTACTATAGCTATGAATGCAGAACACACACACACACACACCTCAGTGCCTCCTGCATTGTGTTGTAAGCCTCATCTCTCCTCTTCACCTCGATCATGCTGCTGTTTAACTGCTGGAGCTTCTTCTCCACTACTATAGAGTCTAATTCCAACTGAGCCTGCAAAACACACACACACACATATTTTTATTGTGTTTTATTCCTCTTACAGCACAGCATTTTTTTCTTATTAACTAAATTATGAATACCTATGAATAAACTGTTACTATGGAAATGATAAGGTGTCAAAGTGAGTACATTAATATAAACATGTGCTACAGTCAGGGCTGCTGTTAGAGAGAGTTAATCAACACCATCTGACAAATCAGAGTCCAGAAGTCAACACCAGCTCTGTGTGTAATTTATAGCGACAGATAGTTCCTGACCTCAGCTAAGGCGTCTCTGGCTGCTTCCTTGTCTTCGGTCTGCGAGAGTATCTGCACCTCATACAGAGCGATCTGCTCCCTCAGTTTCTCCACCTGCTTCATCAGACGCTCCACATACAGATCCTACAACACACACACACACACACACACACACACAGTGTACTAATATGTAATGCACAACAAATGGCTTCACTGTCGCAAAACAATGAATTCCATTAATTTTTTTATTTTGTTGTAAAATATCTATTATTTTATATTTTTTTCAAATATTAAAAATGAAACAGAAAAAAACCTTCTGGAGTTTCTGCTCCTCTGCTTGCCGTTTCTCTGCCTGCGCCTTGTTCTTGGTGTTCTTCATGGCAGCGACTTCTAGGTGCAGGTCTGAGGTCACTTCCTGCATGTAGATCAGACGCCGAGCAAAAGTGTCCACCTCAGACTGCAGCTCTGACACTGTGATCCATCACACACACACATGCACACACACACACAACATGGAAGTAACTTCACCGGACTGTACTTTGTGTGTGTGTGTGTTCTCTTACCCTGTGTGTGTATGTGTGTGTGTGTTGTCTCAAACTGTGAGTGCTTGTGTGTTCTCATTACATGTGTGGGTTTCTCTCACCCTTTGTGTGTGTTTCTCTCAGCCTGTGTGTGTGTGTTTCTCTCATTCCGTGTGTGTGTTCCTCTCACCCTGTGTGTGTATATATGTGTGTGTGTTTCTCTCACCCTGTGTGTATATATGTGTGTGTTATATGAGACGTCTCGTCTCATCTCCCTCACTGTCTGTGAAAACCGCCTGACACAAACACATCACCATCATCATTACTCTTCCATCTGGACAAGTTATATTAATGCTTTAAACATCAGGACTGAAGAATAAACCAGTTTTATATTACATATAGCTACAACTATAAAGCACGAGAAGCTGCAGTTTGCTTATTAACACACTGATTGTTTTTTTTTTTTGTTGTTGTTGACTGTAAATGTGAATAAAATCAGATCGGAATCCTCAGCAGATCGTAACTGTAACAAAAACATGAGAACAAATCAACACCTTCTGACCAATCAGAATTCAGGATTAGAGCCTGAAGATAATGAATGTATAAATCTACAGGTCTCTGTGTTCAGACTGGTTCATACTGGACAGGTGAATGTGAGGGCAGGACATCAGAACATTTTTTTTTGTTGAATAAAAGTTTTTTGGTCACCTGCTGAGATTCACTGACATCAGAAAGAAGCTCTGCACCACGTTGTGGATCATCTGGAGATTCTCTCCTGTCTTCATCCTGACAACATCCACATCAATGGGATGGCTGTTGAGCGCGTTTCCAGTTTCAAGTTCCTGGGGATCCACATCTCGGCGGACCTGTCCTGGACTACCAACACTTCCAGCCTGGTCAAGAAGGTTCACCAGCGCCTCTTTTTCCTGAGGACACTCAAGAAAAATCAGCTTTCCTCGGATATCCTGGTGAACTTCTACCGCTACGCAATAGAAAGCATCCTGACCAGCTGTGTCACAGTTTGGTATGGGAGCTGCTCTGTTGCAGAGCGCAGGTCATTGCAGCGAGTGGTGAAAACCGCACATCACAGGGACTCCACTTCCAGCCATGGAGGACATCCAGAAGAAACGCTGTCTGCGTCGAGTTCGCAACATTCTTAGGGACTCCTCTCATCCCGCCCATAGACTGTTTTCTCTTCTGCTCTCCGGCAGGCGTTTCAGATGCCTCCGGACCAGGACCAGCCGACTTTTTTCGTAGAGCTGTCTCTTTATTGAACTCTGCCCCTCGCTGATCCTATTGTCCTTCATTCTACGACGCCCCCCTCTTCTTGAGAAAATAACACATTAATGTTGTTAACACCGTTAAAGCTTTGTTTTGTTATTTAAAACACGAAATGTAGAGAAATATTAACAAATCCTCACCTTCTTTGTCCTTCAATAAACTTCCTTTATGAACAATAAAAGCTCGGTACCGACGTTACAGTGACACATTAAAGTACCGTCAACGCTTATAAGCCTGTTGCTAAGCAACCCTAAACTTTCGGAAGTTTGAGGAAACAACCGTTTTTTTCCAGGCTTTAAACTCTAAATAATAACCTATTTTTCTTTCTTTTTTTTTATTTCAAAAGGCAAGAATAATTAGAAAGATCATTTAATTTAAAGTTTTCCGCACTTTCCTCCCGCACGGCTAGAGGGCAGTATGGCGTCATTAGTGGGATAAGGACAGAAAGCGCCGAGTGAAATGTGGTGAAAACTCAAAATGCAGAGCAGAAGGAAAACAGTGCTTTAGTTCTACAAGTCTTTTGTCTTATTGGCAGATTTCTAAAACATCTTTAATATTCTGACTTTACAGTTACATTATAAAAAAAGGATTGACGAGTTTTTTTTGTTGTGTTCCTTTATTATAAACACACTTGTTTATTACAACAGTTCTGACAGTAAAGTAAGTGGATATTTATTCTGCACCTTCCTGAAACCTTCTGTACTCTGAAGTCACAAAGGATTTACTCAGGTTTTGGATTTGTCAGTTTCACCAAAATAAACACCTATTTTATATTATTTTAATTATATTATAATAATAAAGACATCATTTCATTTGGTTTTTTTTTTTTACCTTTGTTATAAAGTCAAAATCTTCAAAAGTTTAAAATCTTTAAATCTGCTTTTTCGCTTTCTATTTTTTTAAGGAGGCGGGGCTATACAAGCAATAGTTGTGACGTCACAAAATAAAGAAAATCTTCACATCTTTGAACCAATCATGTCTGATCCTCAAATTATTATCTGACATTATTATGACAAGTCACTGGAAATGTTTGTCTGTGGAACCTGAACACGAGCTAATGAGAAGTTGTTCTGGTGGTTGTTATGGTAGCGTGGTAAGTATATTAATAGTCATGTGACTAACATGAGCTAACTTGGTACCTGTTAGCTAGTGTTGAGGTGTCTCTGGAATTTTGTCCTAAGAAAATGGAACACTTTACATGTTCTTTCTACAATACACTTAACAGCTTTTGACCTAATTATTATTGGATGATAATAAGCTCTGATTATACAGTCTAATAGCAGCAGGGAGAAAAGACTTTCAATAAGAAGCTGCTCAGAGATGCAACTGTTTCTTACAGGGGGTGAGAATCATTCTCCATCAATGATGTTAGCTTAGCTACCATCCTCCTTTCTCCCACCTCCTGTACAGTGTACATGGATGATGAACAGAAACAGCTGGTTGAGCTAACAAACATCATCATTAAACAGACGTGTGTTTGTATAAAGGGCTGTATATTGTAAATACCCTAAAGCAAGTCTGATTATCAAATGACTTTTAGAGATGTGCATGTACACATTTAGGCAGGAGTATTGAGTTCTGCAGTATTAGTTTTAATGTCTGTGTAAATCAGAGGTAAACAAAGCAGTGGTTGACACTGTAATTGTTTATTCAATCACCTCATGTTGTTTCTCCCCTGAATGAAAAAAAAAAGGAACATACGTTACTTTAAGCTCCAGGTGCATTTAAACACAGTGTAAAGTGTACAAGAGTCTGACAGAGAGATCCTCACTCTTTAAACTTCCACTCTTGCCGGCACATGGGGCACTGCTGCTGTACCTGCTGCGAGTTCAGCCACTTCAGGATGCAGTGCATGTGGAAGCAGTGTGAGCACTGACCCCACACCAGTGGGCAGTCGTCCCCAGGAACTTTACCTGCACACATGAGGTACAGAAGCACACATACTTTACAATGTATTTGGTGTTCAGATGAGTTCATTATTCTGAGACAAAATAATTGTAGAAAAGTGGATTACAGTCTGGACAGCAGCCATTAAACGGGGCTCTGCAGATGCCACAGTTCTCATCGTTGGCCACCCAAAGCCATGAAGCAACACCATGCCACTGCTTTATCTTCACCTTCATCTCTATCTGCTTTAAATATTAAAAAAAAAAAAGTAAACAAAACTGAGATCAATCAAAGCAAGAAACAGGGTAAGAACTAAGATGAAGAAACATTCTGAATGTACAAATGAATAATAAAATAGATATTTTAAAGATTTTAACTGTCAGAAAAAAGTAAGGATATAAATAAATGTGAACAAATAAACAAAAAAAACACGTATTTGACGTCATTGAGAATAAACACAAATTGCGTGTTTTAATGTTGAGTTCAAGGTGATTTTTTAAAAGAATGACAATGTAAAGATTTAAAGACGTTTTAGAAATATGGCAATGAGACAAGAAATTTGCTATAAATACCGTTTTGTAGAACTAAAGCACTGTTTTCCTTCTGCTCTGCATTTTGAGTTTCCACCACATTTCACTCGGCGTTTTCTGTCCTTATCCTACTAATGATGACATACCGCCCTCTAGCGTACGGGAGAAAAGTGCGGAAAACTTTAAATTAAATTATCTATCTAATTGTTCTTGCTTTTTGAAATAAATAATAATAAAAAAAAACTATGTAGTAGTTGTTGTTCATTTATTTTTAATAGTTTATTATTTAGAGTTTAAAAGCTAAAAAAAAGAACCCGGTTGTTCCGGATGTTTAGGGTTGCTTAGCAACAGGCTTATAAGCGTTGACGGCACTTTAATGTGTCACTGTAACGTCGGTACCGAGCTTTTATTGTTCATAAAGGAAGTTTATTGAAGGACAAAGAAGGTGAGGATTTGTTAATATTTCTCTACATTTAGTGTTTTAAATAACAAAACAAAGCTTTAACGGTGTTAACAACATTAATGTGTTATTTTCTGAAGAAGAAGCAGAAGAAATTTCACATTTAACCTTTGGACAGTTTGAGCTTTCAGTTCACTGCAACTGCTTATTGTATATTTTACAAGTCCACATGTTCATCAGTGCAGTTTAGCCACATGTCAGCTGCTTTCACATAAACGTTATTTAAAAAGCATTTCCTCTGTGTTAAGATGGAGAGAGCTGAAAGGGAGCAGGATGAAGACAGGAGAGAATCTCCAGATGATCCACAACGTGGTGCAGAGCTTATTTCTGATGTCAGTGAATCTCAGCAGGTGACCAAAAAACTTTTATTTAACAAAAAATATGTTCTGATGTCCTGCCCTCACATCCACCTGTCCAGTATGAACCAGTCTGAACACAGAGACCTGTAGATTTATACATTCATTATCTTCAGGCTCTAATCCTGAATTCTGATTGGTCAGAAGGTGTTGATTTGTTCTCATGTTTGCTTGTGTTAATAAGCAAACTGCAGCTTCTCATGCTTTATAGTTGTAGCTATATGAAATATAAAACTGGTTTATTATTCAGTCCTGATGTTTAAAGCGTTAATATAACTTGTCCAGATGGAAGAGTAATGATGATGGTGATTTGTTTGTGTCAGGCGGCTTTCACAGACAGCGAGGGAGATGAGACGAGACGCGATGATGAAGAAGCTGTTGATGATGATGATGATGATGATGATGATGATGATGAAGATGAAGATGATGAGCTCATCGTCTTGGATCCTGAGCATGTCTGTGACTTTTTACAAAATCGGAATCTCCAGATGTTTTACACCTTATTGTAATGTTTTCTCTGAAATGATGTGAAGTTTAAATCTTTTACCAGTTCAATGATATTGCGTTAATACATTTCTGCTAGAGTAGCTGAATCTTTGACTTAGGTACCTATAGTCTATAAGAGATTTATTAAGATACAGAAGAAAGTTGAAAATGTAAGGAAGTTAATAATCAGATTCGTTCCTCAGCCTCTGATGAAGAGATTCCAGTCGGCTCTGAAGAAGCACCTCACTGAGCAGCTGGAGAGACTGGAGCTAAAGCTACAAGAGAAGGTTCTGCTCATATCTTCACTTTTCTGCTCTACTGAAAAGTCTCTCAAATACTTTTAATTCAGCTTTCTTCCATCACTTAGACATATAATAGCTTTTTTATTGCTAGAAATAAACATCTCTTTAAAATATGACAAGCATCTGAAGTGAGAACAGGATCTAGATTGAGTTCAAATGAAAAGTAGCTGTAAGTGGAGAACAGGTTCAGTGTGCATTTCTTTAATAAATAAAACGTTGTATGTGATGGTAAGTTGCTGTGTAGTGAGAAGAATAAACTGTGATGATGATGATGATGATGATGATGTGCTCCAGGTGATGGAGGAGCAGATGGAGAAATCCAGGTATGAGCAGCTCTGCACCATTCTCTACAGTGAACAGCGGGATCTCGCCACACTGCAGGCCTCTCTGGAGATTCTGCAAGAGAACAGAGCTAAAGCTGCCAGTGACAGGAGACAAGCAGAGGAGCAGCTGGAGATCACGAGGAACGAGTACAGAAGCATTACTGAACAGGTCAAAAAAGAACACACAAAGGGTGAGAGAAACACACACACACATATACACACACACAGGGTGAGAGAAACACACACACAAGGTGAGAGAAACACACACACACAGGGTGAGAGAAACACACACATATATACACACAGGGTGAGAGAAACACACAAACATATACGCACACATACAGGGTGAGAGAAACACACACAAACACACAGGGTGAGAGAAACACACAGAGGGTAAGAGGAACACACACACAGATGAGAGAAACATACACACAGGCTGAGAGAAACACACACAAAGGGTGAGAGAAACACACACAGGTAGTGACAACACACAAGCACTCACAGAGTGAGAGAAACACATACACACTCACACACAGGGTGAGAGAACACACACACTCACAGGGTAAGAGAAAACACACACACAGTTTGAGACAACACACATACAAACACAGGGTGAGAGAACACACACACACAAAGTACAGTCCGGTGAAGTTACTTCCATGTTGCGTGTGTGTGTGTGTGTGTGTGTGTGTGATGGATCACAGTGTCAGAGCTGCAGTCTGAGGTGGACACTTTTGCTCGGCGTCTGATCTACATGCAGGAAGTGACCTCAGACCTGCACTCAGAAGTCGCTGCCATGAAGAACACCAAGAACAAGGCGCAGGCAGAGAAACGGCAAGCAGAGGAGCAGAAACTCCAGCAGGTTTTTTCTGTTTCATTTTTAATATTTGAAAAAATATAAAAAAATAGATTTTTTACAACAAAATTAAAAAATTATTTTGTTTTGCGACAGTGAAGCCATTTGTTGTTCATGACATATTAGTACACTGTGTGTGTGTGTGTGTGTGTGTGTGTGTGTGTGTGTGTGTGTGTAATTTGTAGGATCTGTATGTGGAGCGTCTGATAAAGCAGGTGGAGAAACTGAGGGAGCAGATCGCTCTGTATGAGGTGCAGACACTCGCACAGACCAAAGACAAGGAAGCAGCCAGAGACGCCTTAGCTGAGGTCAGGAACTAACACGCTGTCTTCATAAATTACACACAGAGCTGGTGTTGACCTCTGGACTCTGATTTGTCAGATGGTGTTGATTAACTCTCTCTAACAGCAGCTCTGACTGTATGCTTATATTAATGTACTCACTTTGACACCTTATCGTTTCCATAGTAACAGTTTATTCATAGGTATTCATAATTTAGTTAATAAGAAAAAAATGCTGTGCTGTAAGAGGAATAAAACATAATAAAAATATGTGTGTGTGTCTGTTTTGCAGGCTCAGTTGGAATTAGACTCTATAGTAGTGGAGAAGAAGCAGATACTTCAGCAGTTAGACAGCAGCATGATTGAGATGAAGAGGAGAGATGAGGCTTACACCACGATGCAAGAGGCACTGAGGTGTGTGTGTGTGTGTTCTGCATTCATAGCTGTAGTACATTTTCACAAAGTCTTGTTGTTAGTCTTTCAGCATTATGACAACGTTTGTATGATCGGTTTTAAAGGTAATCTCTGATTGGTTATCCACACCCCTCCCCTTTTAGATCAGCCAATCACGAGTTGCGTGCTCTGGACACAGAGTTGGAGGGATTCAATCGCTCCATCACACAGGAGCAGGAGAAGAATGAGGTGCTGACGGTGATGGTGAACCGCGCTGAGCTTAACAGAGACACCTACAGGAAGCTTCTCACACAGATAGGCACAAAGAAGGAGGCACTGCAGAAACTCTGCACTACATATACACGCACGCTCCAGGAGACTGAGAAGAGCCTGACCAGTGTGACCACCGTGAGACACACGCACACACACACACACATACACACACTGCAGGAGACTGAGAAGAACCTGAACATGGTCAAATACAAACTCTGAGACTGTGTGTGTGTCTGTGTGTGCAGGAGTGCAGTGTCCGTCAGTCGGAACTCACTATCCTGACGAAACAGATAGAGAAGGAGGCATGTGTAAGGATGGAGCTGGAGGAGAAGATCATGAGGAAAATGCAGGAGCAGCTCACACATGACAGCAGTGCCAAACACACACACCATCTCACCATGACTATTATGGCTCAGCACAGAGAGAAGGTAAGAGTATACACACACACACACACACACACACACAAAATAATATATATATATATATAGAGTAATTTTCTTCCTGTGTTGGATTCCTGTGTGTGTGTGTGTGTGTGTGTGTGTGTGTGTGTGTAACAGGAAGGCCAGCTTGCGAAAGTTAAGGGAGACTCAGCTGCAGTGACGCTGGAGGTCAGTGAGGTGGCGCTGCGTCTCGAGGCTCTCTCTCGCCTGCAGCTGGAGCAGGAACAGGAAGTGAAGGAACGGAACCAGCTGCTTTTGACCAAAGAGGCGGCGGTCACTAAACTCATCTCTACAATCGAGCGCAACCAGGCCACCATCAGCATGTATAACAAGAAGATCGAGCAGATCAGGGCAAGCACAGGGGTGAGTCATGACATGATACACACTCATCCACACTCTTTCACTGACATACACACACACACACACACACACACACTCTCACACACACACACACACACACACACACACACACACACACACACACACACACACACACACACACTGTGTGTTCTGCTTCCTGTTCCAGCAGTTTTGTCTACTTTTACTGTCTTTTGATTGTGTGTGCATGTCTGTGTGTGTGTGAGAGCAGCATGAAGACCTGGGTCCTCTGGAGATTGAGGTGAGGGCTCTGAATAAACAGCTGGAGGAACTTGGGGCCGAGAAGAAGGAGCAGCATCAGTCCTGGCTCTGGCAGCAGGGGGAGCTAGTGAGACTGAGACAGGAGAAACAAGCACAAAGCAGCGCAACACAAACTCTAAACACACAGCTCACCATCCTGCAGCAGAGGAACATCCGCAACAAGAGTACACAACACAAACACACAGACACACACACCTGAATTGAACCTAAACCTGTTCAGCTTCAGATTTTCTATAACAGCAGCTCTTACAGCAGTGTTTTAGGAACATCAGGACAGAGAAAAAATAAATGCTGCTACGGGAACAAATGATTGTAGCTGCTAGAACCGAAGTGAGAATTTGAGCTGTATACACCGTTATAGGAAAATAATCTTCAGCATGGGAATAGGAACAATAGGTTGTAGTCATGAATAAATCTAGTGTTGCTGTATAGACTGCTTCTCTAAAAGAGGCGTGTGTGTGTAGGTGAGATTGAGCAGGAGGAACGTGGTCTGGTTGAGTTGGAGAGAGAGTCTAAAGTTCTGAGGTTAGACATGGAGAAGCTGAACTCACTCCTGAACCAGAAGGCACAACTGAAACAGGAGCTGGAGCAGAGCAATAGCCTGATGGAGAAAAGCTTCATACAAACACTCAAGGTACTGCTACACATACTCACACACACACATGCACACATTTATTCTAGATATAATTTCCTGTAGTGTGTTTACACATATATCAGCTTGCATGTGTGTGTGTGTGTGTGTGTGTGTGTGTGTGTAGGATGCAGAGAGGGAGTCTGTAGAGATGCAGTTGCGTCTAGAGAAGCTCCAGGAGGAAAAAAAGCAATTACTGAACAGCCTGGAGGAAGCAGAGTTACTACACACACACACAAATTAATATACTTATCGATATGTAACTATATCCTAGTAGAGCAAACGTGCATTTTGTGTGTGTGTGTGTGTGTGTGTGTGTGTGTGTGTGTGTGTGTGTGTGTGTGTGTGTGTGTGTATGTTTGTATGTGAAGACGACAGATCATGTTGTGGGAGAGAAAAATTCAGCTGGCAAAGGAGACTCGTTTGGCTGTGGAATCGGAGGTTGGAAAGGGGGACATGCCTACCATCAAAGCTGAGATACACCGCAAGGAGGTGTGTGTGCGTGAGAGAGAGAGAGAGAGAGAGAGAGAGAGAGAGAGAAAGGGATAAGGAAAGTTATTTATGATAATGTGTTAAGGATTTCTGTGCATAACTGTATATTTGTGTTAATTTGTGTTTGGGTTTTATTTGTATATTGTGTGTGTGTGTGTGTGTGTGTGTGTTTCAGCGTCATTACAACCAGCTGTTGAAGCAGCGGGAGATGATGTTGAGGGAGATGGAGGCGGCAGTCGCTCGACGTGAAAACATAGTGAGACGCAGCGAAGCTCAGACACAGAGCAACCGCAAACACACAACACGTGCCAACCTTCAGAACACACTGCAGAATCTTCAACGCAACATCCTTCAGACACACAAGGTGTGTGTGTTGTGACTTTATGTCATGAATCTGCAAAAAACATCCTATAATTCTGTGAAAAATCAATGTGGTTTACAAATTTTTTTGCAAATAATTTTTGATTGTGTAAGTTTTTTGATCCCTGTTTTCATCAGAAGTAACATACTTAGTCCAGTGGAGTTGAGATGGGTTTTGTTACTTAAAAGAACCCATAGCTGGTTAGAGAACATATGTAATCAAGCAGCTTCACAGAGAACAAGCAGAAGTCTAAGGCAAAAAAATCCCAAATATCCCAAAAATCCATCAGAGTGACACTAAATCTACTGTATTACCAAACAAGCCGAACTCTACATAGACAATTCCACCAGACCTTCTTTTTACTAATTTTAAAGTCTAATTTTAATGTCAACCATAAAAACCTTTAAGCACGAAGGTAGCAATTAAAGAAAAACAATTTCAAACATCTGACTTGCTGTGGTCCCGACCGAGTTTGGATCGGCTCGAAAACGACAAAGTGATTCCATATAGATCACAGAATCATTCAGCCTCTCATTCAGCATCAACCCACAGGAAATATAATTCCTCCGCCAAGTAGTGACAGCACCTTCACAGCATGAGCACTGTTCAGTATATTGCATGCTTTCTAGATATGTAATCCAACAGACTCTGGGCTTTTCCCAGAACAGATGTGACACTCTGATTGACTCGATAATCTATTGTTGCTCCCAATGGAAACTGGTTCCAATGGAACAAATGTAAAGGTTTATGTCAGGTGAATACTTTTGTTTTTCACACCTATCCATTTATCTGTTGCAGTACAATAAATTGTGTGTTTGTGTGTGTGTGTGTGTGTGTGTGTGTGTGTATTTGTATAGCAAGCAGAGGAGTACAGTGGTGTGATAGCACAGCTGCAACAGGAGCAGAGTTCTCTTTGTGAGAGTCTGAAAGAGAAGCAGATGCAGATCACTGACCTCAAAAACACTAGCTCCACCTATAAAGATGACATCAAGGACATGCAGGAGACCAAAGAAAAAGTGGGTATTCACACACACACACACACACACACACACACACACACAAATTAGAGTATTTATGCCACATATAAGCATTAATTGTAATTAATATCCGTCATGACCTGTACTCAGTGTAGCTCCGCCCACTGTGAATTAAGTAAATGTCAGTAATGTTAAAACTTAACTTTAACAAAATAAAGTTTATTTAGAACCCGAAGAAACAATGAAACGTGATCAATAGCTCCATTTTTCCTCTGTACCACCACTGAGTGTTCTGCTGTAGTGATTTGATTTGAGGGACAGCTCTGTTGTAATCTGCTCTAGAACCTGGTTTTGTTTTCATTTGCTCTCTGCTCTAAAACCAGGCCATTTATCATCTTGTTTTCAGCTCCAGAACTACCTTCTGTCCTATTTTTTTTAAATATGCTGTCCTTTCTGCTGTCCTACACTCAGGAACTTTTCCAAATCTGGCTTTGGATCCGTTCCTTTGGAACCTTATTAAATGTTCTGTGGTTCTCCTTTGCAGAACCTGATCCAGCTGCTGGCTCTGCAATCTCGGGTGAAACAGCTGCAGTTGGTGATGGAGGATCGCTACAGAGCCACAGCTAAAGGAGAAGATGTGCTGCAGCTCGCCATGAACACGCTGCAAGAAGAACTGAACATGGTCAGACACGGCACACTCTAGAAAACAGAGAACATCTAGAAGAGCTAACATTTTAACAACATCTAAAATTCTATAAAATCCAACCTTTTAGAACATCCAACATCTAATTATCTAGTTCAACATCTATTCTAGAACATCTACTATTATAATTTGTTAACATACTTTGAAGTAAGACTAAGATCTTGAGATACGTAACATTCAGGAAAAATGTAAAATTCAGAATGGTTCTTATGTATGCATGTGTGTGTGTATGTGTGTGTTTGTGTGACAGACCAGAGACGTTCTTCAGCAGGTCCTCCAGGACTATCCGCAGTACAAGCCTCTGCTCCACAGGATCTGTCTCCTCCTTTCTGCACACACACACTCGGAGTAAGAGTAACAGGCCGCTGTGACACTCTGCGGTTCTTGTTGTGTAACACTGGCAGTGTGTCTTAATTCCCACTGAGCTCTAATAAAAGTGAACCTGTTCAGCAAAGTATGCAAGTTTATCGCTCGCTATTGTGTACCTCAGAGATGCACCACTCCCCGGAGTCCTGCATTCACAAGCTGTCGTCTGCTGTCCTAGAGCTCATATACTGTATTATATTATGTCTTTATTTATATATATATATATATATATAATATACAGTTGCAATCAGAAATATTCAACCCCCAAAGAGTTTTAAGGATTTATGAATAAAAATCTTTACAAAGTGAGGGATTCTTCTTTGGATGACTTCTTTATTCTGCTTTGGATGACTTCTTTGCTTCAGCTGGGATGCAAGAGAGTAATAAGTGGTGGCTTCCATCAACTGACAGTTTTATTGCCATGACAGCTGTCATAACAGCTGTCATTAGTGATAGGAAATGAATAAAGGTCAAAGGTCATGCCATTTGATCTGAATTTCTCACATTCTCAGATGACATACAGTAGCAGATGTATAGAAGATGTATAACATTATGTTCTATGATTTTAATATGTTAGGATTAGTTAGGATTAGTTAGGTTTAGTTCTCACATTCTCACGTTCTCATGTTCTCACATGACATATACATACATACACTGACAGGTGTATGTCCGGATTTTAATATGCTAGGTTTAGTTCTCACATTCTCACATGACATATACATACACTGACAGGTGTATGTCCGGATTTTAATATGTTAGGTTTAGTTCTCACATTCTCAGATGGCATATACATACACTGACAGGTGTATGTCCGGATTTTAATATGTTAGGTTTAGTTCTCACATTCTCACATGACATATACATACACTGACAGGTGTATGTCCGGATTTTAATATGTTAGGTTTAGTTCTCACATTCTCAGATGACATATACATACACTGACAGGTGTATGTCCGGATTTTAATATGTTAGGTTTAGTTCTCACATGACATATACATACACTGACAGGTGTTTGTCCGGATTTTAATATGTTAGGTTTAGTTCTCACATGACATATACATACACTGACAGGTGTTTGTCCGGATTTTAATATGTTAGGTTTAGTTCTCACATGACATATACATACACTGACAGGTGTATGTCCGGATTTTAATATGTTAGTTCTCACATGACATATACATACACTGACAGGTGTTTGTCCGGATTTTAATATGTTAGGTTTAGTTCTCACATTCTCACGCTCCTGAGGACTGCTGTGACCTCCGGCGCCGAGGTGGGCGACCTCTGCTATGAGGTGCGGGCTTGTCGGGGTGGGCACTGTGGAAGACACGTTCCTCTGGGCTGAATCCCTCCCAATCGACGAGATACTCTAACCTGCCACCTCGGCGCCTGGAGTCCAGGAGTTGCCGGACGGTGTACACGGCGTAGTCCTCTTAGAGAGGGGGGCTTCTTCACCAGGTTCTGTGAGGAGAGAAGGAGAGACAGGTGAGTGATATACTTTAAGTGCGGAGACGTGGAATACTGGCTGAATCCGGTAGGGGAATCATCATCATTCTTCTTTCTGAGCAGTTTTTTTTTTTTTAAAAACACACACACATCAGATACATAGGTTAAGATACATAATACGTGATTAGTGAAAATTCTCGGGTCGTTAACTCTCAGTTCAACCATTTTGTTGAAGAGTAGAGGTGAACTCGGACTTCAGATCTTTCTTGGACACGGAATAGACGTGGCGTGCTTTGAAGTTTCCCACGGTTCGGGGGGTCCAGAGATGCGTGAAAGGTCCAGTAATCCACAACTTCTTCATACACTTGGTCGCTGCAAATTTCTTTGTTTTTTTTTTTTTTTTTAGCTTCGTTCACAACAACTTTGATGTTAGGTTCATCTCGCCAGTCACATACGATAGCTTCAGTGATGCCTAGAATTTTTTCCAGGGATGGTGTGTGTTTTATTCCACACAATTTCAGAGCCTTTATCAGCTTGTATTTCAGCCAAGGTTTAAACAATTTTTTAAGCAATCTGAAGGTATTCATATGCAGATAGTAGGCTTCAGGTTCAAACAAACAAGCATGTTGGAGTTGACTCGGGTGATCGATAGCACATCCATGGCAATTGTCTCTCAGGTCGTTGTCCACAATTTTGTCCAGCAGCTCACCCATGACGCCTTGGATGACCGCTAAAGCGGTGGTGGAAAGACAGCCGTCGGTTTCATCAGCATTTGAATGCAGAAAGGTCAGATTTCTATTTCCGAGTGATTCACCGGTATTTTCTTCGGTTTTAGAACTGGAACGCGTCTCATCGTCATCTTTATCCAAGGTAGCGAGTGAGTTGTAAAACAATGTAGTCAAAATCCTTACACCATTTATGAAATTTGTTCCATTCACTCCGATCAAAGGTTACGGCCTCAGTAGCTTTGCTCCAGTGTTTGTGATCAGGTACAGATAGCTTGAAAAGCATTACGTTATTTGATTCAGCATTGAAGTGAAAGCCGGCTGTACATCCGTTTGACATCGCCCAATACTGACTACTTTCACGCTCTAAAATCTCTGCAAATCTTGACAGTATATTTTTGCATTTTCTTTGGTGCATCAGGACAAACTGCCATAGCTATGCTCAATGAATCACACGTGTTATGCATGGAGGGACGGTATGGTATACGGTATACTGCTACTGTATGTCATCTGAGAACGTGAGAAAGTCAGATCAAATGGTATGACCTTTGACCTTTATTCATTTCCTATCACTAATGACAGTCTATTTCTTTGTGATTTTAGGTTATTTTAATTCTTATTAACCGTTCTTGCCATGAAGTAAATTATAGCAACTAACTAACTAATCACTAATGACAGCTGTTATGACAGCTGTTATGACAGCTGTCATGGCAATAAAATTGTCAGTTGATGGAAGCCGCCACTTATATTCTCTCTGATGCATATATAAACCCCAACCATTAAGGTGTTCAAGGTGAGTTGCAGTCATGGGAAAGACAAAGGAGCTTCCACAAAAGCTGAGAGAGGAGATTATTTCATCACATCCGAAGGGCCTTGGCTATAAGAAGATTTCCAAAATATTTAACATTCCAAGAGACACCATTGGGAGCATTATAAGGAAGTTTAAAACTTATGGAACAGCTGCAAACCTTCCTGGCCGTGGAAGAAAGCCCACAATTTCATCAAGGGCCCTTAGCAACTTAGTCAGGACAGCTAAGAAAAACCCCTGTGTGACTGCAAGAAAGCTACAGGATGACATGATGAGAGCTGGTACAAGTGCTTCAGGGGCAACTATAGGACGTGCACTGAATAATCAAGGACTTCATGGCCGGACCCCAAGAGGCACTCCACTCTTGACCGCAAGGAACATCAGGAGTTGACAAGAATATGCCAGGAGGAAATTGGATGAAACTAAAGACTTCTGGCAGACAGTTCTATGGACTGATGAAACCAAACTGGAACTTTTTGGACATATGGACCAGCTTTACATCTGGCATGCAAAAGGTCAGGCTTATGACCAAAAGAATACCATCCCCACGGTCAAGCACGGAGGTGGGTCATTGATGATGTGGGGCTATTTTTCTGTGGCAGGAACTGGCAATATTGATCATGTACCTGGCATCATGGATTCTCAGAAATACCAGGTAATTTTAAAGAAGAAGGTGATGCCTTCTGTTGACAAATTAAACCTTGGTGATCATTGGATCTTCCAGCGAGACAATGATCCCAAGCACACCGCCAAATCAACTAATGCTTGGTTGGGGAAAAGATGCTGGAGCGTCCTGGAGCAGCTGCAGCACGAAAGCCATCAAACATCACTGAGTTACAGACTTTTGCATGTGAAGAATGGGCAAAGATTCCAATCGAGAGGTGTAAGAAGCTTGTCAGCACTTATCGAAACCGTTTGTTAAAAGTTATAAAAAATAAAGGGCACTCCACAAGGTACTAAAGCTGGGGGTTGAATAATACTGCACATGCTCATGTGTTACAAGCATTACAATTTTCATTTAAACTTCAAAGCTAAGTCAACTTCTGTTGTCAAACTAACTCGTAACAATAAATATTCTTTTATTTCATGATGTTTTTTTTCCCATTAATTTTCATTATCTTTTATCAACATCACTATAATGTCTTTTGAGGTGAGGGGGTTGAATATTTCTGATTGCAACTGTGTGTGTGTATATATATATATATATATATATAATTACACATAGAGAGGGAACGGTGGCTTAGTGGTTAGCACGTTCGCCTCACACCTCCAGGGTTCGATTCCCGCCTCCACCTTGTGTGTGTGGAGTTTGCATGTTCTCCCCGTGCCTCGGGGGTTTCCTCCATGTACTCCGGTTTCCTCCCCCAGTCCAAAGACATGCATGGTAGGTTGATTGGCATCTCTGGAAAATTGTCCGTAGTGTGTGTTTGCGTGAGTGAATGAGAGTGTGTGTGTGTGCCCTGCGATGGGTTGGCACTCTGTCCAGGGTGTATCCTGCCTTGATGCCCGATGATGCCTGAGATAGGCACAGGCTCCCCGTGACCCAAGGTAGTTCAGATAAGCGTTAGAAAATGAATGAATATATATATAATGTATATAATCACAACATTCTCCTAGATCGCTTACAAAGTTACACAGGTATTCATGGACAGGCTTGAAGTTGGTTTAGATCCTACCTGTCTGATCAATACCATTTCGTAGAATTAAATGGTGTATCCTCCAGTTTATTACCAGTTAATCATGGGGTCCCTCAAGGATCAGTTCTAGGACCTCTGCTTTTCTCGATATACATGCTTCCATTAGGGAACATTATTAGAAGACATGTGATTAGTTTCCACTGCTATGCTGAAGACACACAGTTATATAGCTCATCAAAACCAGATGAAATAGCTAAAGTGTCCAAATTAACTCAGTGCCTTAGAGAGATAAAAGACTGGATGAGCTGCAATTTTCTGTTGTTAAACCCTGATAAGACAGAAATATTACTTATAGGTCCAAAGACCAGTACACAGAAACTCTCACAATTTAATTTAGAGGGATGTACTGTTATTAGTAGCTCGACAGCGAAAGACCTAGGGGTTATATTAGACAGCAACCTGTCTTTTGAAAATCACATCGCCCATACCACAAAAACAGCCTTCTTTCACCTTAGAAATATTGCCAAGCTGAGAAACATCCTGTCTGTCTCTGATGCTGAGAAGCTAGTTCATGCTTTCATGACCTCTAGACTGGACTATTGTAATGCATTATTAGGTGGTTGTCCTGCATCTTTAATAAATAGGCTACAGTTAGTCCAAAATGCAGCTGCCAGAGTTCTCACTAGGACAAGAAAGTATAACACCAATTTTATCATCTTTACACTGGCTACCTGTTAAGTTTAGAATTGATTACAAACTACTGCTACTTACATACAAGGCTCTTAAAGGTTTAGCTCCCACGTATCTAACTAGTCTCCTAACACGTTACAATCCTTCATGCTCTCTGAGATCACAAAACTCAGGACTTCTGGTAGTTCCGAGAATATCTAAAGCCCAATTCGGACAGGATTAGTTTTACGTCAGGACGTCTGTAATATTAATTGGCCAATTCACATGAGACAAGACATCTCAGTAAAACTAGCAGAAGTGGGAGGGGTAACTCGCTTTACGCACCACAGAAACCTCCTTGTCGTCATGTGCGTATGACGTTGCTTCCTGTTATTACGTGCGCAATCAGACAACAGACAACATGGCGCCTCCATGCTTGCAAAACGCGCCAAAAACTACTTTTAAACAGGAAATGACGGAATTTTACCGTACATATTTACAGCGGGTCTATTTGGACGGGATTAGTATTACCTGAGGTAATTTTTCTGGACCTTTTTACAGAAGGTAAAAGTCGCCATAATCTTTACTGACATTGTCCGTAATGATTACCGAGATGGCACATTCGGACGGGACTAAAATCACAGAGAAGCTCTGGTAATAATTATTTTACCCCTACGTCCCCACGTAAAACTAATCCCGTCTGAATAGGGCTTAAGTCCACTAAAGGTGGTAGAGCGTTTTCTTATTTAGCTCCCAAACTCTGGAATAGTCTTCCTGATAGTGTTCGGGGCTCAGACACACTTTCCCAGTTCAAAAGCAGATTAAAAATCCATCTCTTTAGTCAGGTGTACACATAATACATCCCCTAATCTTGTGCACTATTACATTAGACTTGCGCATTTTTAAGAACAGCAGATATGTTAATCCCTCTGCACTGCTTCTCTCTTTCTACCCATCCCGAGGCATCCAGACATTGTACCAGCTCCAATCATCTTCCGTGTGATGAAGATCTTGGACCTCCACTCAGATGAGGTCGACTCTGTGAGAATTCAGAGACAACTACAGATCTACCAGCTCCAGTTGGACTCTGTGATACTAAGAGGAGATCTGAACTCCATGTGATCCTTACACCAATACAGCATTTGTTTGACTGTATATTTGTAATCACACCTTCTAGTGTCACCCATATGAGGATGGGCTCCCCTTTGAGTCTGGTTCCTCTCAAGGTTTCTTCCTTACTATTTTAAGGGAGTTTTTCCTTGCCACTGCTGCCTGAGTCACCTCAGACTTAATGACACATTTATAAAAGGCTCTAATGAACTTTCCCACAGCCAAAAAAGTGGTCTCTCTGTCGTCCTGAGCATGTGAGAGGGTGGGACTTAACCACTCCCACATGTCACTCACAAAGGTGTGTACTCTAGATATTCTTCAGAGTCAACCAACAGCGACATACTGCAGTGGGTGTTCTGACAAGAACACGCTGCATAGAATGTACAAACTTCTAGAATATCCAACATTTCGAGCATTTAGCATCCATCCATAGCATTTAGAGACTCCTAACATTGTCTGTGTTTGCACACGTACCATTCTAGAACATCAAACACTGCCTGATTTTTGCCCATCTAGTGTATTACTGTAACTTCTTACATTCTAGGAAACTGAACATTTACAAAAACTTCTAGAACCTCTAATGTAGTAATATGTCTGAGCGTCTGTGTAAAGAGCTAACATTCTAGAACAGAGACTGTCTTTTAGATTCCAGACAAAGGAATAGATTTAAAACTGATATGAACAGTTATCTTACCAATGCTGTTGATCTCAAAGATGTTCTCGTGCTGTTTACTCTAGACCTGGGCGTACTGCATACCACACACACCTCCTTCACACAGTACTGTTCAACACGAGCCAGAAACCACATCCGGTTTGTCAGCAATGCGTTCGTATTCAGTGTTAAGACAATAGAAATACTGTCAGGTTTTCCACAGACCGCTACATCAAATGAATTCAGTTGCAACTTCCAGGGTTAAGCGAACTAAACGTAAAAGTGAAAATGTATTAAATATATAAAAAAACATGCCTTAGCTCATCTTAGCTAATTTCTTTATTCTTTTAATGCAATATTACACTAAAAGAATACAGAAATCTGTTCTAAGAGTGGCAATAATATATATCTGAGTAGACATGATTATACTCGAGATGTTTACAGTGCTGAGTGAACTGTAGACAAGGAAATTGGTAAATGGGTATGGTTAAATAAGTATGAGGATGCTGTTTGTCAGCTCTGTCATACCACCTAAAGCAGGTCTGAATCCTGCTGCACTACAGTGTTTGGTTAATTTCAGAGCAAAGCACAGAGAAACATTAATAACACATTTATACTAGTCTCTAATGAACTTTCCCACAGCCAAAAAAGTGGTCTCTCTGTCATCCAGAGCATGTGAGAGGGTGGGACTTAACCACTCCCACCTGTCACTCACAGAGGTGTGTACTGCACCGGGTTTACAATCCCACCCTTCGAGTTGCTGGACACTCGCAGTGCTGTGAAAGCTGAGTCCATTGTGCTCTGCAATGCTAGGATCTTGTTGATACAGCATGTCGACAGCGAGGGAGCTCAAACCGCCTACTGGCAGACTAAATTGCTGGCCGCCACCTGCCCTGGAACCGTTCCGGTTTCTTCACCCCCTTCCAGAAGTGGCCTTTGCCAGCAACCGGAGTCCCATATGGTCTAGCGGTCAGGATTCCTGGTTTTCACCCACGCGGCCCGGGTTCGACTCCTGGTATGGGAACTTGACTCTTTTGGGTCGCTGGCAGAACCTGCGAGACGTTCACCACATCCATTAGTTACTAACGATCGGGAGACCCGTGAGCTTTAACGGAATGTGCAAACGTTCACTCGTTGCAGTGAGCAATAGTCTGTGCTTCTTTTTTTTATTCATTGCCCAAAGCATTACGTAAGGAAATCTATTTTCATAATGCATTCATTAATCTAAATCATACTTAAGCATGTTGATTAACTGAGATGAACTCTCTGTGTTTTTTTCTCTCTCTCTGTTGTGTGTGAATGTCAGTTCCAATGTCACTAGGAGCAAACATGCAGTGTGTATGGTTTACAGAATCTTCTTTTTTTTAAGCACAGTAGGCCTAGATTGGATGTGAATCTTTTCGTCTCTCAACAGAGCGTTAAAAACAGCTACCGCTAATGCGATCATTTATAAACAAAATGCCAATTCTGTCTCTACTCCAAGGCGATAGGGGCCAGTACTTACAGCCCTAGGTATAGCAGCCGGCCCCTTCCCACGGCCAGGTGCGTGGTGTGCCGTGATCGTATAGTGGTTAGTACTCTGCGCTGTGGCCGCAGCAACCCCGGTCCGAATCCGGGTCACGGCATTGGATTTTCACATTCCAATGCTAGACTTAAGCATGGCTTCTGTTTGTTGGCCCTTTTTCAGGATGAAACACGCTTCCCTGAAGATCCTGTGGGCCAGTGGCGCAATGGATAACGCGTCTGACTACGGATCAGGAGATTCCAGGTTTGACTCCTGGCTGGCTCGGCTTAGTTTTAGACAAGTCCAGAGGTGTGCAAAAGTCTCTAGCAACTTCATTTCAGGCACAGTAACAGCTCTAGTAATCCCTGAAATGCAGACGGTCCTGTAGTGGCCAGTACGCTGGTTACTTCACCGGTTTACAATCCCACCCTTCGAGTTGCTGGACACTCGCAGTGCTGTGAAAGCTGAGTCCATTGTGCTCTGCAATGCTAGGATCTTGTTGATACAGCATGTCGACAGCGAGGGAGCTCAAACCGCCTACTGGCAGACTAAATTGCCGGCCCACACCTGCCATGGAACCGTTCCGGTTTCTTCACCCCCTTCCAGAAGTGGCCTTTGCCAGCAACCGGCGTCCCATATGGTCTAGCGGTCAGGATTCCTGGTTTTCACCCAGGCGGCCCGGGTTCGACTCCCGGTATGGGAACTTGACTCTTTTGGGTCGCTGGCAGAACCTGTGAGACGTTCACCACATCCATTAGTTACTAACGATCGGGAGACCCGTGAGCTTTAACGGAATGTGCAAACGTTCACTCGTTGCAGTGAGCAATAGTCTGTGCTTCTTTTTTTTATTCATTGCCCAAAGCATTACGTAAGGAAATCTATTTTCATAATGCATTCATTAATCTAAATCATACTTAAGCATGTTGATTAACTGAGATGAACTCTCTGTGTTTTTTTCTCTCTCTCTGTTGTGTGTGAATGTCGGTTCCAATGTCACTAGGAGCAAACATGCAGTGTGTATGGTTTACAGAATCTTCTTTTTTTTAAGCACAGTAGGCCTAGATTGGATGTGAATCTTTTCGTCTCTCAACAGAGCGTTAAAAACAGCTACCGTTAATGCGATCATTTATAAACAAAATGCCAATTCTGTCTCTACTCCAAGCCGATAGGGGCCAGTACTTACAGCCCTAGGTATAGCAGCCGGCCCCTTCCCACGGCCAGGTGCGTGGTGTGCCGTGATCGTATAGTGGTTAGTACTCTGCGTTGTGGCCGCAGCAACCCCGGTCCGAATCCGGGTCACGGCATTGGATTTTCACATTCCAATGCTAGACTTAAGCATGGCTTCTGTTTGTTGGCCCTTTTTCAGGATGAAACACGCTTCCCTGAAGATCCTGTGGGCCAGTGGCGCAATGGATAACGCGTCTGACTACGGATCAGGAGATTCCAGGTTCGACTCCTGGCTGGCTCGGCTTAGTTTTAGACAAGTCCAGAGGTGTGCAACAGTCTCTAGCAACTTCATTTCAGGCACAGTAACAGCTCTAGTAATCCCTAAAATGCAGACGGTCCTGTAGTGGCCAGTACGCTGGTTACTTCACCGGGTTTACAATCCCATCCTTCGAGTTGCTGGACACTCGCAGTGCTGTGAAAGCTGAGTCCATTGTGCTCTGCAATGCTAGGATCTTGTTGATACAGCATGTCGACAGCGAGGGAGCTCAAACCGCCTACTGGCAGACTAAATTGCCGGCCCACACCTGCCATGGAACCGTTCCGGTTTCTTCACCCCCTTCCAGAAGTGGCCTTTGCCAGCAACCGGCGTCCCATATGGTCTAGCGGTCAGGATTCCTGGTTTTCACCCAGGCGGCCCGGGTTCGACTCCCGGTATGGGAACTTGACTCTTTTGGGTCGCTGGCAGAACCTGTGAGACGTTCACCACATCCATTAGTTACTAACGATCGGGAGACCCGTGAGCTTTAACGGAATGTGCAAACGTTCACTCGTTGCAGTGAGCAATAGTCTGTGCTTCTTTTTTTTATTCATTGCCCAAAGCATTACGTAAGGAAATCTATTTTCATAATGCATTCATTAATCTAAATCATACTTAAGCATGTTGATTAACTGAGATGAACTCTCTGTGTTTTTTTCTCTCTCTCTGTTGTGTGTGAATGTCGGTTCCAAGGTCACTAGGAGCAAACATGCAGTGTGTATGGTTTACAGAATCTTCTTTTTTTTAAGCACAGTAGGCCTAGATTGGATGTGAATCTTTTCGTCTCTCAACAGAGCGTTAAAAACAGCTACCGTTAATGCGATCATTTATAAACAAAATGCAAAAATTTGTTTTTTTTTTTTTTTTAGCTTCGTTCACAACAACTTTGATGTTAGGTTCATCTCGCCAGTCACATACGATAGCTTCAGTGATGCCTAGAATTTTTTCCAGGGATGGTGTGTGTTTTATTCCACACAATTTCAGAGCCTTTATCAGCTTGTATTTCAGCCAAGGTTTAAACAATTTTTTAAGCAATCTGAAGGTATTCATATGCAGATAGTAGGCTTCAGGTTCAAACAAACAAGCATGTTGGAGTTGACTCGGGTGATCGATAGCACATCCATGGCAATTGTCTCTCAGGTCGTTGTCCACAATTTTGTCCAGCAGCTCACCCATGACGCCTTGGATGACCGCTAAAGCGGTGGTGGAAAGACAGCCGTCGGTTTCATCAGCATTTGAATGCAGAAAGGTCAGATTTCTATTTCCGAGTGATTCACCGGTATTTTCTTCGGTTTTAGAACTGGAACGCGTCTCATCGTCATCTTTATCCAAGGTAGCGAGTGAGTTGTAAAACAATGTAGTCAAAATCCTTACACCATTTATGAAATTTGTTCCATTCACTCCGATCAAAGGTTACGGCCTCAGTAGCTTTGCTCCAGTGTTTGTGATCAGGTACAGATAGCTTGAAAAGCATTACGTTATTTGATTCAGCATTGAAGTGAAAGCCGGCTGTACATCCGTTTGACATCGCCCAATACTGACTACTTTCACGCTCTAAAATCTCTGCAAATCTTGACAGTATATTTTTGCATTTTCTTTGGTGCATCAGGACAAACTGCCATAGCTATGCTCAATGAATCACACGTGTTATGCATGGAGGGACGGTATGGTATACGGTATACTGCTACTGTATGTCATCTGAGAACGTGAGAAAGTCAGATCAAATGGTATGACCTTTGACCTTTATTCATTTCCTATCACTAATGACAGTCTATTTCTTTGTGATTTTAGGTTATTTTAATTCTTATTAACCGTTCTTGCCATGAAGTAAATTATAGCAACTAACTAACTAATCACTAATGACAGCTGTTATGACAGCTGTTATGACAGCTGTCATGGCAATAAAATTGTCAGTTGATGGAAGCCGCCACTTATATTCTCTCTGATGCATATATAAACCCCAACCATTAAGGTGTTCAAGGTGAGTTGCAGTCATGGGAAAGACAAAGGAGCTTCCACAAAAGCTGAGAGAGGAGATTATTTCATCACATCCGAAGGGCCTTGGCTATAAGAAGATTTCCAAAATATTTAACATTCCAAGAGACACCATTGGGAGCATTATAAGGAAGTTTAAAACTTATGGAACAGCTGCAAACCTTCCTGGCCGTGGA
Source organism: Tachysurus vachellii (assembly GCF_030014155.1). Taxonomy (NCBI): domain Eukaryota; kingdom Metazoa; phylum Chordata; class Actinopteri; order Siluriformes; family Bagridae; genus Tachysurus; species Tachysurus vachellii. Next base: position 23,742,670 of record NC_083469.1, read on the forward strand.
AGAAAGCCCACAATTTCATCAAGGGCCCTTAGCAACTTAGTCAGGACAGCTAAGAAAAACCCCTGTGTGACTGCAAGAAAGCTACAGGATGACATGATGAGAGCTGGTACAAGTGCTTCAGGGGCAACTATAGGACGTGCACTGAATAATCAAGGACTTCATGGCCGGACCCCAAGAGGCACTCCACTCTTGACCGCAAGGAACATCAGGAGTTGACAAGAATATGCCAGGAGGAAATTGGATGAAACTAAAGACTTCTGGCAGACAGTTCTATGGACTGATGAAACCAAACTGGAACTTTTTGGACATATGGACCAGCTTTACATCTGGCATGCAAAAGGTCAGGCTTATGACCAAAAGAATACCATCCCCACGGTCAAGCACGGAGGTGGGTCATTGATGATGTGGGGCTATTTTTCTGTGGCAGGAACTGGCAATCTTGATCATGTACCTGGCATCATGGATTCTCAGAAATACCAGGTAATTTTAAAGAAGAAGGTGATGCCTTCTGTTGACAAATTAAACCTTGGTGATCATTGGATCTTCCAGCGAGACAATGATCCCAAGCACACCGCCAAATCAACTAATGCTTGGTTGGGGAAAAGATGCTGGAGCGTCCTGGAGCAGCTGCAGCACGAAAGCCATCAAACATCACTGAGTTACAGACTTTTGCATGTGAAGAATGGGCAAAGATTCCAATCGAGAGGTGTAAGAAGCTTGTCAGCACTTATCGAAACCGTTTGTTAAAAGTTATAAAAAATAAAGGGCACTCCACAAGGTACTAAAGCTGGGGGTTGAATAATACTGCACATGCTCATGTGTTACAAGCATTACAATTTTCATTTAAACTTCAAAGCTAAGTCAACTTCTGTTGTCAAACTAACTCGTAACAATAAATATTCTTTTATTTCATGATGTTTTTTTTCCCATTAATTTTCATTATCTTTTATCAACATCACTATAATGTCTTTTGAGGTGAGGGGGTTGAATATTTCTGATTGCAACTGTGTGTGTGTATATATATATATATATATATATAATTACACATAGAGAGGGAACGGTGGCTTAGTGGTTAGCACGTTCGCCTCACACCTCCAGGGTTCGATTCCCGCCTCCACCTTGTGTGTGTGGAGTTTGCATGTTCTCCCCGTGCCTCGGGGGTTTCCTCCATGTACTCCGGTTTCCTCCCCCAGTCCAAAGACATGCATGGTAGGTTGATTGGCATCTCTGGAAAATTGTCCGTAGTGTGTGTTTGCGTGAGTGAATGAGAGTGTGTGTGTGTGCCCTGCGATGGGTTGGCACTCTGTCCAGGGTGTATCCTGCCTTGATGCCCGATGATGCCTGAGATAGGCACAGGCTCCCCGTGACCCAAGGTAGTTCAGATAAGCGTTAGAAAATGAATGAATATATATATAATGTATATAATCACAACATTCTCCTAGATCGCTTACAAAGTTACACAGGTATTCATGGACAGGCTTGAAGTTGGTTTAGATCCTACCTGTCTGATCAATACCATTTCGTAGAATTAAATGGTGTATCCTCCAGTTTATTACCAGTTAATCATGGGGTCCCTCAAGGATCAGTTCTAGGACCTCTGCTTTTCTCGATATACATGCTTCCATTAGGGAACATTATTAGAAGACATGTGATTAGTTTCCACTGCTATGCTGAAGACACACAGTTATATAGCTCATCAAAACCAGATGAAATAGCTAAAGTGTCCAAATTAACTCAGTGCCTTAGAGAGATAAAAGACTGGATGAGCTGCAATTTTCTGTTGTTAAACCCTGATAAGACAGAAATATTACTTATAGGTCCAAAGACCAGTACACAGAAACTCTCACAATTTAATTTAGAGGGATGTACTGTTATTAGTAGCTCGACAGCGAAAGACCTAGGGGTTATATTAGACAGCAACCTGTCTTTTGAAAATCACATCGCCCATACCACAAAAACAGCCTTCTTTCACCTTAGAAATATTGCCAAGCTGAGAAACATCCTGTCTGTCTCTGATGCTGAGAAGCTAGTTCATGCTTTCATGACCTCTAGACTGGACTATTGTAATGCATTATTAGGTGGTTGTCCTGCATCTTTAATAAATAGGCTACAGTTAGTCCAAAATGCAGCTGCCAGAGTTCTCACTAGGACAAGAAAGTATAACACCAATTTTATCATCTTTACACTGGCTACCTGTTAAGTTTAGAATTGATTACAAACTACTGCTACTTACATACAAGGCTCTTAAAGGTTTAGCTCCCACGTATCTAACTAGTCTCCTAACACGTTACAATCCTTCATGCTCTCTGAGATCACAAAACTCAGGACTTCTGGTAGTTCCGAGAATATCTAAAGCCCAATTCGGACAGGATTAGTTTTACGTCAGGACGTCTGTAATATTAATTGGCCAATTCACATGAGACAAGACATCTCAGTAAAACTAGCAGAAGTGGGAGGGGTAACTCGCTTTACGCACCACAGAAACCTCCTTGTCGTCATGTGCGTATGACGTTGCTTCCTGTTATTACGTGCGCAATCAGACAACAGACAACATGGCGCCTCCATGCTTGCAAAACGCGCCAAAAACTACTTTTAAACAGGAAATGACGGAATTTTACCGTACATATTTACAGCGGGTCTATTTGGACGGGATTAGTATTACCTGAGGTAATTTTTCTGGACCTTTTTACAGAAGGTAAAAGTCGCCATAATCTTTACTGACATTGTCCGTAATGATTACCGAGATGGCACATTCGGACGGGACTAAAATCACAGAGAAGCTCTGGTAATAATTATTTTACCCCTACGTCCCCACGTAAAACTAATCCCGTCTGAATAGGGCTTAAGTCCACTAAAGGTGGTAGAGCGTTTTCTTATTTAGCTCCCAAACTCTGGAATAGTCTTCCTGATAGTGTTCGGGGCTCAGACACACTTTCCCAGTTCAAAAGCAGATTAAAAATCCATCTCTTTAGTCAGGTGTACACATAATACATCCCCTAATCTTGTGCACTATTACATTAGACTTGCGCATTTTTAAGAACAGCAGATATGTTAATCCCTCTGCACTGCTTCTCTCTTTCTACCCATCCCGAGGCATCCAGACATTGTACCAGCTCCAATCATCTTCCGTGTGATGAAGATCTTGGACCTCCACTCAGATGAGGTCGACTCTGTGAGAATTCAGAGACAACTACAGATCTACCAGCTCCAGTTGGACTCTGTGATACTAAGAGGAGATCTGAACTCCATGTGATCCTTACACCAATACAGCATTTGTTTGACTGTATATTTGTAATCACACCTTCTAGTGTCACCCATATGAGGATGGGCTCCCCTTTGAGTCTGGTTCCTCTCAAGGTTTCTTCCTTACTATTTTAAGGGAGTTTTTCCTTGCCACTGCTGCCTGAGTCACCTCAGACTTAATGACACATTTATAAAAGGCTCTAATGAACTTTCCCACAGCCAAAAAAGTGGTCTCTCTGTCGTCCTGAGCATGTGAGAGGGTGGGACTTAACCACTCCCACATGTCACTCACAAAGGTGTGTACTCTAGATATTCTTCAGAGTCAACCAACAGCGACATACTGCAGTGGGTGTTCTGACAAGAACACGCTGCATAGAATGTACAAACTTCTAGAATATCCAACATTTCGAGCATTTAGCATCCATCCATAGCATTTAGAGACTCCTAACATTGTCTGTGTTTGCACACGTACCATTCTAGAACATCAAACACTGCCTGATTTTTGCCCATCTAGTGTATTACTGTAACTTCTTACATTCTAGGAAACTGAACATTTACAAAAACTTCTAGAACCTCTAATGTAGTAATATGTCTGAGCGTCTGTGTAAAGAGCTAACATTCTAGAACAGAGACTGTCTTTTAGATTCCAGACAAAGGAATAGATTTAAAACTGATATGAACAGTTATCTTACCAATGCTGTTGATCTCAAAGATGTTCTCGTGCTGTTTACTCTAGACCTGGGCGTACTGCATACCACACACACCTCCTTCACACAGTACTGTTCAACACGAGCCAGAAACCACATCCGGTTTGTCAGCAATGCGTTCGTATTCAGTGTTAAGACAATAGAAATACTGTCAGGTTTTCCACAGACCGCTACATCAAATGAATTCAGTTGCAACTTCCAGGGTTAAGCGAACTAAACGTAAAAGTGAAAATGTATTAAATATATAAAAAAACATGCCTTAGCTCATCTTAGCTAATTTCTTTATTCTTTTAATGCAATATTACACTAAAAGAATACAGAAATCTGTTCTAAGAGTGGCAATAATATATATCTGAGTAGACATGATTATACTCGAGATGTTTACAGTGCTGAGTGAACTGTAGACAAGGAAATTGGTAAATGGGTATGGTTAAATAAGTATGAGGATGCTGTTTGTCAGCTCTGTCATACCACCTAAAGCAGGTCTGAATCCTGCTGCACTACAGTGTTTGGTTAATTTCAGAGCAAAGCACAGAGAAACATTAATAACACATTTATACTAGTCTCTAATGAACTTTCCCACAGCCAAAAAAGTGGTCTCTCTGTCATCCAGAGCATGTGAGAGGGTGGGACTTAACCACTCCCACCTGTCACTCACAGAGGTGTGTACTGCACCGGGTTTACAATCCCACCCTTCGAGTTGCTGGACACTCGCAGTGCTGTGAAAGCTGAGTCCATTGTGCTCTGCAATGCTAGGATCTTGTTGATACAGCATGTCGACAGCGAGGGAGCTCAAACCGCCTACTGGCAGACTAAATTGCTGGCCGCCACCTGCCCTGGAACCGTTCCGGTTTCTTCACCCCCTTCCAGAAGTGGCCTTTGCCAGCAACCGGAGTCCCATATGGTCTAGCGGTCAGGATTCCTGGTTTTCACCCACGCGGCCCGGGTTCGACTCCTGGTATGGGAACTTGACTCTTTTGGGTCGCTGGCAGAACCTGCGAGACGTTCACCACATCCATTAGTTACTAACGATCGGGAGACCCGTGAGCTTTAACGGAATGTGCAAACGTTCACTCGTTGCAGTGAGCAATAGTCTGTGCTTCTTTTTTTTATTCATTGCCCAAAGCATTACGTAAGGAAATCTATTTTCATAATGCATTCATTAATCTAAATCATACTTAAGCATGTTGATTAACTGAGATGAACTCTCTGTGTTTTTTTCTCTCTCTCTGTTGTGTGTGAATGTCAGTTCCAATGTCACTAGGAGCAAACATGCAGTGTGTATGGTTTACAGAATCTTCTTTTTTTTAAGCACAGTAGGCCTAGATTGGATGTGAATCTTTTCGTCTCTCAACAGAGCGTTAAAAACAGCTACCGCTAATGCGATCATTTATAAACAAAATGCCAATTCTGTCTCTACTCCAAGGCGATAGGGGCCAGTACTTACAGCCCTAGGTATAGCAGCCGGCCCCTTCCCACGGCCAGGTGCGTGGTGTGCCGTGATCGTATAGTGGTTAGTACTCTGCGCTGTGGCCGCAGCAACCCCGGTCCGAATCCGGGTCACGGCATTGGATTTTCACATTCCAATGCTAGACTTAAGCATGGCTTCTGTTTGTTGGCCCTTTTTCAGGATGAAACACGCTTCCCTGAAGATCCTGTGGGCCAGTGGCGCAATGGATAACGCGTCTGACTACGGATCAGGAGATTCCAGGTTTGACTCCTGGCTGGCTCGGCTTAGTTTTAGACAAGTCCAGAGGTGTGCAAAAGTCTCTAGCAACTTCATTTCAGGCACAGTAACAGCTCTAGTAATCCCTGAAATGCAGACGGTCCTGTAGTGGCCAGTACGCTGGTTACTTCACCGGTTTACAATCCCACCCTTCGAGTTGCTGGACACTCGCAGTGCTGTGAAAGCTGAGTCCATTGTGCTCTGCAATGCTAGGATCTTGTTGATACAGCATGTCGACAGCGAGGGAGCTCAAACCGCCTACTGGCAGACTAAATTGCCGGCCCACACCTGCCATGGAACCGTTCCGGTTTCTTCACCCCCTTCCAGAAGTGGCCTTTGCCAGCAACCGGCGTCCCATATGGTCTAGCGGTCAGGATTCCTGGTTTTCACCCAGGCGGCCCGGGTTCGACTCCCGGTATGGGAACTTGACTCTTTTGGGTCGCTGGCAGAACCTGTGAGACGTTCACCACATCCATTAGTTACTAACGATCGGGAGACCCGTGAGCTTTAACGGAATGTGCAAACGTTCACTCGTTGCAGTGAGCAATAGTCTGTGCTTCTTTTTTTTATTCATTGCCCAAAGCATTACGTAAGGAAATCTATTTTCATAATGCATTCATTAATCTAAATCATACTTAAGCATGTTGATTAACTGAGATGAACTCTCTGTGTTTTTTTCTCTCTCTCTGTTGTGTGTGAATGTCGGTTCCAATGTCACTAGGAGCAAACATGCAGTGTGTATGGTTTACAGAATCTTCTTTTTTTTAAGCACAGTAGGCCTAGATTGGATGTGAATCTTTTCGTCTCTCAACAGAGCGTTAAAAACAGCTACCGTTAATGCGATCATTTATAAACAAAATGCCAATTCTGTCTCTACTCCAAGCCGATAGGGGCCAGTACTTACAGCCCTAGGTATAGCAGCCGGCCCCTTCCCACGGCCAGGTGCGTGGTGTGCCGTGATCGTATAGTGGTTAGTACTCTGCGTTGTGGCCGCAGCAACCCCGGTCCGAATCCGGGTCACGGCATTGGATTTTCACATTCCAATGCTAGACTTAAGCATGGCTTCTGTTTGTTGGCCCTTTTTCAGGATGAAACACGCTTCCCTGAAGATCCTGTGGGCCAGTGGCGCAATGGATAACGCGTCTGACTACGGATCAGGAGATTCCAGGTTCGACTCCTGGCTGGCTCGGCTTAGTTTTAGACAAGTCCAGAGGTGTGCAACAGTCTCTAGCAACTTCATTTCAGGCACAGTAACAGCTCTAGTAATCCCTGAAATGCAGACGGTCCTGTAGTGGCCAGTACGCTGGTTACTTCACCGGGTTTACAATCCCATCCTTCGAGTTGCTGGACACTCGCAGTGCTGTGAAAGCTGAGTCCATTGTGCTCTGCAATGCTAGGATCTTGTTGATACAGCATGTCGACAGCGAGGGAGCTCAAACCGCCTACTGGCAGACTAAATTGCCGGCCCACACCTGCCATGGAACCGTTCCGGTTTCTTCACCCCCTTCCAGAAGTGGCCTTTGCCAGCAACCGGCGTCCCATATGGTCTAGCGGTCAGGATTCCTGGTTTTCACCCAGGCGGCCCGGGTTCGACTCCCGGTATGGGAACTTGACTCTTTTGGGTCGCTGGCAGAACCTGTGAGACGTTCACCACATCCATTAGTTACTAACGATCGGGAGACCCGTGAGCTTTAACGGAATGTGCAAACGTTCACTCGTTGCAGTGAGCAATAGTCTGTGCTTCTTTTTTTTATTCATTGCCCAAAGCATTACGTAAGGAAATCTATTTTCATAATGCATTCATTAATCTAAATCATACTTAAGCATGTTGATTAACTGAGATGAACTCTCTGTGTTTTTTTCTCTCTCTCTGTTGTGTGTGAATGTCGGTTCCAAGGTCACTAGGAGCAAACATGCAGTGTGTATGGTTTACAGAATCTTCTTTTTTTTAAGCACAGTAGGCCTAGATTGGATGTGAATCTTTTCGTCTCTCAACAGAGCGTTAAAAACAGCTACCGTTAATGCGATCATTTATAAACAAAATGCAAAAATTTGTTTTTTTTTTTTTTTTTAGCTTCGTTCACAACAACTTTGATGTTAGGTTCATCTCGCCAGTCACATACGATAGCTTCAGTGATGCCTAGAATTTTTTCCAGGGATGGTGTGTGTTTTATTCCACACAATTTCAGAGCCTTTATCAGCTTGTATTTCAGCCAAGGTTTAAACAATTTTTTAAGCAATCTGAAGGTATTCATATGCAGATAGTAGGCTTCAGGTTCAAACAAACAAGCATGTTGGAGTTGACTCGGGTGATCGATAGCACATCCATGGCAATTGTCTCTCAGGTCGTTGTCCACAATTTTGTCCAGCAGCTCACCCATGACGCCTTGGATGACCGCTAAAGCGGTGGTGGAAAGACAGCCGTCGGTTTCATCAGCATTTGAATGCAGAAAGGTCAGATTTCTATTTCCGAGTGATTCACCGGTATTTTCTTCGGTTTTAGAACTGGAACGCGTCTCATCGTCATCTTTATCCAAGGTAGCGAGTGAGTTGTAAAACAATGTAGTCAAAATCCTTACACCATTTATGAAATTTGTTCCATTCACTCCGATCAAAGGTTACGGCCTCAGTAGCTTTGCTCCAGTGTTTGTGATCAGGTACAGATAGCTTGAAAAGCATTACGTTATTTGATTCAGCATTGAAGTGAAAGCCGGCTGTACATCCGTTTGACATCGCCCAATACTGACTACTTTCACGCTCTAAAATCTCTGCAAATCTTGACAGTATATTTTTGCATTTTCTTTGGTGCATCAGGACAAACTGCCATAGCTATGCTCAATGAATCACACGTGTTATGCATGGAGGGACGGTATGGTATACGGTATACTGCTACTGTATGTCATCTGAGAACGTGAGAAAGTCAGATCAAATGGTATGACCTTTGACCTTTATTCATTTCCTATCACTAATGACAGTCTATTTCTTTGTGATTTTAGGTTATTTTAATTCTTATTAACCGTTCTTGCCATGAAGTAAATTATAGCAACTAACTAACTAATCACTAATGACAGCTGTTATGACAGCTGTTATGACAGCTGTCATGGCAATAAAATTGTCAGTTGATGGAAGCCGCCACTTATATTCTCTCTGATGCATATATAAACCCCAACCATTAAGGTGTTCAAGGTGAGTTGCAGTCATGGGAAAGACAAAGGAGCTTCCACAAAAGCTGAGAGAGGAGATTATTTCATCACATCCGAAGGGCCTTGGCTATAAGAAGATTTCCAAAATATTTAACATTCCAAGAGACACCATTGGGAGCATTATAAGGAAGTTTAAAACTTATGGAACAGCTGCAAACCTTCCTGGCCGTGGAAGAAAGCCCACAATTTCATCAAGGGCCCTTAGCAACTTAGTCAGGACAGCTAAGAAAAACCCCTGTGTGACTGCAAGAAAGCTACAGGATGACATGATGAGAGCTGGTACAAGTGCTTCAGGGGCAACTATAGGACGTGCACTGAATAATCAAGGACTTCATGGCCGGACCCCAAGAGGCACTCCACTCTTGACCGCAAGGAACATCAGGAGTTGACAAGAATATGCCAGGAGGAAATTGGATGAAACTAAAGACTTCTGGCAGACAGTTCTATGGACTGATGAAACCAAACTGGAACTTTTTGGACATATGGACCAGCTTTACATCTGGCATGCAAAAGGTCAGGCTTATGACCAAAAGAATACCATCCCCACGGTCAAGCACGGAGGTGGGTCATTGATGATGTGGGGCTATTTTTCTGTGGCAGGAACTGGCAATCTTGATCATGTACCTGGCATCATGGATTCTCAGAAATACCAGGTAATTTTAAAGAAGAAGGTGATGCCTTCTGTTGACAAATTAAACCTTGGTGATCATTGGATCTTCCAGCGAGACAATGATCCCAAGCACACCGCCAAATCAACTAATGCTTGGTTGGGGAAAAGATGCTGGAGCGTCCTGGAGCAGCTGCAGCACGAAAGCCATCAAACATCACTGAGTTACAGACTTTTGCATGTGAAGAATGGGCAAAGATTCCAATCGAGAGGTGTAAGAAGCTTGTCAGCACTTATCGAAACCGTTTGTTAAAAGTTATAAAAAATAAAGGGCACTCCACAAGGTACTAAAGCTGGGGGTTGAATAATACTGCACATGCTCATGTGTTACAAGCATTACAATTTTCATTTAAACTTCAAAGCTAAGTCAACTTCTGTTGTCAAACTAACTCGTAACAATAAATATTCTTTTATTTCATGATGTTTTTTTTCCCATTAATTTTCATTATCTTTTATCAACATCACTATAATGTCTTTTGAGGTGAGGGGGTTGAATATTTCTGATTGCAACTGTGTGTGTGTATATATATATATATATATATATAATTACACATAGAGAGGGAACGGTGGCTTAGTGGTTAGCACGTTCGCCTCACACCTCCAGGGTTCGATTCCCGCCTCCACCTTGTGTGTGTGGAGTTTGCATGTTCTCCCCGTGCCTCGGGGGTTTCCTCCATGTACTCCGGTTTCCTCCCCCAGTCCAAAGACATGCATGGTAGGTTGATTGGCATCTCTGGAAAATTGTCCGTAGTGTGTGTTTGCGTGAGTGAATGAGAGTGTGTGTGTGTGCCCTGCGATGGGTTGGCACTCTGTCCAGGGTGTATCCTGCCTTGATGCCCGATGATGCCTGAGATAGGCACAGGCTCCCCGTGACCCAAGGTAGTTCAGATAAGCGTTAGAAAATGAATGAATATATATATAATGTATATAATCACAACATTCTCCTAGATCGCTTACAAAGTTACACAGGTATTCATGGACAGGCTTGAAGTTGGTTTAGATCCTACCTGTCTGATCAATACCATTTCGTAGAATTAAATGGTGTATCCTCCAGTTTATTACCAGTTAATCATGGGGTCCCTCAAGGATCAGTTCTAGGACCTCTGCTTTTCTCGATATACATGCTTCCATTAGGGAACATTATTAGAAGACATGTGATTAGTTTCCACTGCTATGCTGAAGACACACAGTTATATAGCTCATCAAAACCAGATGAAATAGCTAAAGTGTCCAAATTAACTCAGTGCCTTAGAGAGATAAAAGACTGGATGAGCTGCAATTTTCTGTTGTTAAACCCTGATAAGACAGAAATATTACTTATAGGTCCAAAGACCAGTACACAGAAACTCTCACAATTTAATTTAGAGGGATGTACTGTTATTAGTAGCTCGACAGCGAAAGACCTAGGGGTTATATTAGACAGCAACCTGTCTTTTGAAAATCACATCGCCCATACCACAAAAACAGCCTTCTTTCACCTTAGAAATATTGCCAAGCTGAGAAACATCCTGTCTGTCTCTGATGCTGAGAAGCTAGTTCATGCTTTCATGACCTCTAGACTGGACTATTGTAATGCATTATTAGGTGGTTGTCCTGCATCTTTAATAAATAGGCTACAGTTAGTCCAAAATGCAGCTGCCAGAGTTCTCACTAGGACAAGAAAGTATAACACCAATTTTATCATCTTTACACTGGCTACCTGTTAAGTTTAGAATTGATTACAAACTACTGCTACTTACATACAAGGCTCTTAAAGGTTTAGCTCCCACGTATCTAACTAGTCTCCTAACACGTTACAATCCTTCATGCTCTCTGAGATCACAAAACTCAGGACTTCTGGTAGTTCCGAGAATATCTAAAGCCCAATTCGGACAGGATTAGTTTTACGTCAGGACGTCTGTAATATTAATTGGCCAATTCACATGAGACAAGACATCTCAGTAAAACTAGCAGAAGTGGGAGGGGTAACTCGCTTTACGCACCACAGAAACCTCCTTGTCGTCATGTGCGTATGACGTTGCTTCCTGTTATTACGTGCGCAATCAGACAACAGACAACATGGCGCCTCCATGCTTGCAAAACGCGCCAAAAACTACTTTTAAACAGGAAATGACGGAATTTTACCGTACATATTTACAGCGGGTCTATTTGGACGGGATTAGTATTACCTGAGGTAATTTTTCTGGACCTTTTTACAGAAGGTAAAAGTCGCCATAATCTTTACTGACATTGTCCGTAATGATTACCGAGATGGCACATTCGGACGGGACTAAAATCACAGAGAAGCTCTGGTAATAATTATTTTACCCATACGTCCCCACGTAAAACTAATCCCGTCCGAATAGGGCTTAAGTCCACTAAAGGTGGTAGAGCGTTTTCTTATTTAGCTCCCAAACTCTGGAATAGTCTTCCTGATAGTGTTCGGGGCTCAGACACACTTTCCCAGTTCAAAAGCAGATTAAAAATCCATCTCTTTAGTCAGGTGTACACATAATACATCCCCTAATCTTGTGCACTATTACATTAGACTTGCGCATTTTTAAGAACAGCAGATATGTTAATCCCTCTGCACTGCTTCTCTCTTTCTACCCATCCCGAGGCATCCAGACATTGTACCAGCTCCAATCATCTTCCGTGTGATGAAGATCTTGGACCTCCACTCAGATGAGGTCGACTCTGTGAGAATTCAGAGACAACTACAGATCTACCAGCTCCAGTTGGACTCTGTGATACTAAGAGGAGATCTGAACTCCATGTGATCCTTACACCAATATAGCATTTGTTTGACTGTATATTTGTAATCACACCTTCTAGTGTCACCCATATGAGGATGGGCTCCCCTTTGAGTCTGGTTCCTCTCAAGGTTTCTTCCTTACTATTTTAAGGGAGTTTTTCCTTGCCACTGCTGCCTGAGTCACCTCAGACTTAATGACACATTTATAAAAGGCTCTAATGAACTTTCCCACAGCCAAAAAAGTGGTCTCTCTGTCGTCCTGAGCATGTGAGAGGGTGGGACTTAACCACTCCCACATGTCACTCACAAAGGTGTGTACTCTAGATATTCTTCAGAGTCAACCAACAGCGACATCCTGCAGTGGGTGTTCTGACAAGAACACGCTGCATAGAATGTACAAACTTCTAGAATATCCAACATTTCGAGCATTTAGCATCCATCCATAGCATTTAGAGACTCCTAACATTGTCTGTGTTTGCACACGTACCATTCTAGAACATCAAACACTGCCTGATTTTTGCCCATCTAGTGTATTACTGTAACTTCTTACATTCTAGGAAACTGAACATTTACAAAAACTTCTAGAACCTCTAATGTAGTAATATGTCTGAGCGTCTGTGTAAAGAGCTAACATTCTAGAACAGAGACTGTCTTTTAGATTCCAGACAAAGGAATAGATTTAAAACTGATATGAACAGTTATCTTACCAATGCTGTTGATCTCAAAGATGTTCTCGTGCTGTTTACTCTAGACCTGGGCGTACTGCATACCACACACACCTCCTTCACACAGTACTGTTCAACACGAGCCAGAAACCACATCCGGTTTGTCAGCAATGCGTTCGTATTCAGTGTTAAGACAATAGAAATACTGTCAGGTTTTCCACAGACCGCTACATCAAATGAATTCAGTTGCAACTTCCAGGGTTAAGCGAACTAAACGTAAAAGTGAAAATGTATTAAATATATAAAAAAACATGCCTTAGCTCATCTTAGCTAATTTCTTTATTCTTTTAATGCAATATTACACTAAAAGAATACAGAAATCTGTTCTAAGAGTGGCAATAATATATATCTGAGTAGACATGATTATACTCGAGATGTTTACAGTGCTGAGTGAACTGTAGACAAGGAAATTGGTAAATGGGTATGGTTAAATAAGTATGAGGATGCTGTTTGTCAGCTCTGTCATACCACCTAAAGCAGGTCTGAATCCTGCTGCACTACAGTGTTTGGTTAATTTCAGAGCAAAGCACAGAGAAACATTAATAACACATTTATACTAGTCTCTAATGAACTTTCCCACAGCCAAAAAAGTGGTCTCTCTGTCATCCAGAGCATGTGAGAGGGTGGGACTTAACCACTCCCACCTGTCACTCACAGAGGTGTGTACTTCACCGGGTTTACAATCCCATCCTTCGAGTTGCTGGACACTCGCAGTGCTGTGAAAGCTGAGTCCATTGTGCTCTGCAATGCTAGGATCTTGTTGATACAGCATGTCGACAGCGAGGGAGCTCAAACCGCCTACTGGCAGACTAAATTGCCGGCCCACACCTGCCATGGAACCGTTCCGGTTTCTTCACCCCCTTCCAGAAGTGGCCTTTGCCAGCAACCGGCGTCCCATATGGTCTAGCGGTCAGGATTCCTGGTTTTCACCCAGGCGGCCCGGGTTCGACTCCCGGTATGGGAACTTGACTCTTTTGGGTCGCTGGCAGAACCTGCGAGACGTTCACCACATCCATTAGTTACTAACGATCGGGAGACCCGTGAGCTTTAACGGAATGTGCAAACGTTCACTCGTTGCAGTGAGCAATAGTCTGTGCTTCTTTTTTTTATTCATTGCCCAAAGCATTACGTAAGGAAATCTATTTTCATAATGCATTCATTAATCTAAATCATACTTAAGCATGTTGATTAACTGAGATGAACTCTCTGTGTTTTTTTCTCTCTCTCTGTTGTGTGTGAATGTCGGTTCCAATGTCACTAGGAGCAAACATGCAGTGTGTATGGTTTACAGAATCTTCTTTTTTTTAAGCACAGTAGGCCTAGATTGGATGTGAATCTTTTCGTCTCTCAACAGAGCGTTAAAAACAGCTACCGCTAATGCGATCATTTATAAACAAAATGCCAATTCTGTCTCTACTCCAAGCCGATAGGGGCCAGTACTTACAGCCCTAGGTATAGCAGCCGGCCCCTTCCCACGGCCAGGTGCGTGGTGTGCCGTGATCGTATAGTGGTTAGTACTCTGCGTTGTGGCCGCAGCAACCCCGGTCCGAATCCGGGTCACGGCATTGGATTTTCACATTCCAATGCTAGACTTAAGCATGGCTTCTGTTTGTTGGCCCTTTTTCAGGATGAAACACGCTTCCCTGAAGATCCTGTGGGCCAGTGGCGCAATGGATAACGCGTCTGACTACGGATCAGGAGATTCCAGGTTCGACTCCTGGCTGGCTCGGCTTAGTTTTAGACAAGTCCAGAGGTGTGCAACAGTCTCTAGCAACTTCATTTCAGGCACAGTAACAGCTCTAGTAATCCCTGAAATGCAGACGGTCCTGTAGTGGCCAGTACGCTGGTTACTTCACCGGGTTTACAATCCCATCCTTCGAGTTGCTGGACACTCGCAGTGCTGTGAAAGCTGAGTCCATTGTGCTCTGCAATGCTAGGATCTTGTTGATACAGCATGTCGACAGCGAGGGAGCTCAAACCGCCTACTGGCAGACTAAATTGCCGGCCCACACCTGCCATGGAACCGTTCCGGTTTCTTCACCCCCTTCCAGAAGTGGCCTTTGCCAGCAACCGGCGTCCCATATGGTCTAGCGGTCAGGATTCCTGGTTTTCACCCAGGCGGCCCGGGTTCGACTCCCGGTATGGGAACTTGACTCTTTTGGGTCGCTGGCAGAACCTGCGAGACGTTCACCACATCCATTAGTTACTAACGATCGGGAGACCCGTGAGCTTTAACGGAATGTGCAAACGTTCACTCGTTGGCAATAGTCTGTGCTTCTTTTTTTTATTCATTGCCCAAAGCATTACGTAAGGAAATCTATTTTCATAATGCATTCATTAATCTAAATCATACTTAAGCATGTTGATTAACTGAGATGAACTCTCTGTGTTTTTTTCTCTCTCTCTGTTGTGTGTGAATGTCGGTTCCAATGTCACTAGGAGCAAACATGCAGTGTGTATGGTTTACAGAATCTTCTTTTTTTTAAGCACAGTAGGCCTAGATTGGATGTGAATCTTTTCGTCTCTCAACAGAGCGTTAAAAACAGCTACCGCTAATGCGATCATTTATAAACAAAATGCCAATTCTGTCTCTACTCCAAGCCGATAGGGGCCAGTACTTACAGCCCTAGGTATAGCAGCCGGCCCCTTCCCACGGCCAGGTGCGTGGTGTGCCGTGATCGTATAGTGGTTAGTACTCTGCGTTGTGGCCGCAGCAACCCCGGTCCGAATCCGGGTCACGGCATTGGATTTTCACATTCCAATGCTAGACTTAAGCATGGCTTCTGTTTGTTGGCCCTTTTTCAGGATGAAACACGCTTCCCTGAAGATCCTGTGGGCCAGTGGCGCAATGGATAACGCGTCTGACTACGGATCAGGAGATTCCAGGTTCGACTCCTGGCTGGCTCGGCTTAGTTTTAGACAAGTCCAGAGGTGTGCAACAGTCTCTAGCAACTTCATTTCAGGCACAGTAACAGCTCTAGTAATCCCTGAAATGCAGACGGTCCTGTAGTGGCCAGTACGCTGGTTACTTCACCGGGTTTACAATCCCATCCTTCGAGTTGCTGGACACTCGCAGTGCTGTGAAAGCTGAGTCCATTGTGCTCTGCAATGCTAGGATCTTGTTGATACAGCATGTCGACAGCGAGGGAGCTCAAACCGCCTACTGGCAGACTAAATTGCCGGCCCACACCTGCCATGGAACCGTTCCGGTTTCTTCACCCCCTTCCAGAAGTGGCCTTTGCCAGCAACCGGCGTCCCATATGGTCTAGCGGTCAGGATTCCTGGTTTTCACCCAGGCGGCCCGGGTTCGACTCCCGGTATGGGAACTTGACTCTTTTGGGTCGCTGGCAGAACCTGCGAGACGTTCACCACATCCATTAGTTACTAACGATCGGGAGACCCGTGAGCTTTAACGGAATGTGCAAACGTTCACTCGTTGCAGTGAGCAATAGTCTGTGCTTCTTTTTTTTATTCATTGCCCAAAGCATTACGTAAGGAAATCTATTTTCATAATGCATTCATTAATCTAAATCATACTTAAGCATGTTGATTAACTGAGATGAACTCTCTGTGTTTTTTTCTCTCTCTCTGTTGTGTGTGAATGTCGGTTCCAATGTCACTAGGAGCAAACATGCAGTGTGTATGGTTTACAGAATCTTCTTTTTTTTAAGCACAGTAGGCCTAGATTGGATGTGAATCTTTTCGTCTCTCAACAGAGCGTTAAAAACAGCTACCGCTAATGCGATCATTTATAAACAAAATGCCAATTCTGTCTCTACTCCAAGCCGATAGGGGCCAGTACTTACAGCCCTAGGTATAGCAGCCGGCCCCTTCCCACGGCCAGGTGCGTGGTGTGCCGTGATCGTATAGTGGTTAGTACTCTGCGTTGTGGCCGCAGCAACCCCGGTCCGAATCCGGGTCACGGCATTGGATTTTCACATTCCAATGCTAGACTTAAGCATGGCTTCTGTTTGTTGGCCCTTTTTCAGGATGAAACACGCTTCCCTGAAGATCCTGTGGGCCAGTGGCGCAATGGATAACGCGTCTGACTACGGATCAGGAGATTCCAGGTTCGACTCCTGGCTGGCTCGGCTTAGTTTTAGACAAGTCCAGAGGTGTGCAACAGTCTCTAGCAACTTCATTTCAGGCACAGTAACAGCTCTAGTAATCCCTGAAATGCAGACGGTCCTGTAGTGGCCAGTACGCTGGTTACTTCACCGGGTTTACAATCCCATCCTTCGAGTTGCTGGACACTCGCAGTGCTGTGAAAGCTGAGTCCATTGTGCTCTGCAATGCTAGGATCTTGTTGATACAGCATGTCGACAGCGAGGGAGCTCAAACCGCCTACTGGCAGACTAAATTGCCGGCCCACACCTGCCATGGAACCGTTCCGGTTTCTTCACCCCCTTCCAGAAGTGGCCTTTGCCAGCAACCGGCGTCCCATATGGTCTAGCGGTCAGGATTCCTGGTTTTCACCCAGGCGGCCCGGGTTCGACTCCCGGTATGGGAACTTGACTCTTTTGGGTCGCTGGCAGAACCTGCGAGACGTTCACCACATCCATTAGTTACTAACGATCGGGAGACCCGTGAGCTTTAACGGAATGTGCAAACGTTCACTCGTTGCAGTGAGCAATAGTCTGTGCTTCTTTTTTTTATTCATTGCCCAAAGCATTACGTAAGGAAATCTATTTTCATAATGCATTCATTAATCTAAATCATACTTAAGCATGTTGATTAACTGAGATGAACTCTCTGTGTTTTTTTCTCTCTCTCTGTTGTGTGTGAATGTCGGTTCCAATGTCACTAGGAGCAAACATGCAGTGTGTATGGTTTACAGAATCTTCTTTTTTTTAAGCACAGTAGGCCTAGATTGGATGTGAATCTTTTCGTCTCTCAACAGAGCGTTAAAAACAGCTACCGTTAATGCGATCATTTATAAACAAAATGCCAATTCTGTCTCTACTCCAAGCCGATAGGGGCCAGTACTTACAGCCCTAGGTATAGCAGCCGGCCCCTTCCCACGGCCAGGTGCGTGGTGTGCCGTGATCGTATAGTGGTTAGTACTCTGCGTTGTGGCCGCAGCAACCCCGGTCCGAATCCGGGTCACGGCATTGGATTTTCACATTCCAATGCTAGACTTAAGCATGGCTTCTGTTTGTTGGCCCTTTTTCAGGATGAAACACGCTTCCCTGAAGATCCTGTGGGCCAGTGGCGCAATGGATAACGCGTCTGACTACGGATCAGGAGATTCCAGGTTCGACTCCTGGCTGGCTCGGCTTAGTTTTAGACAAGTCCAGAGGTGTGCAACAGTCTCTAGCAACTTCATTTCAGGCACAGTAACAGCTCTAGTAATCCCTGAAATGCAGACGGTCCTGTAGTGGCCAGTACGCTGGTTACTTCACCGGGTTTACAATCCCATCCTTCGAGTTGCTGGACACTCGCAGTGCTGTGAAAGCTGAGTCCATTGTGCTCTGCAATGCTAGGATCTTGTTGATACAGCATGTCGACAGCGAGGGAGCTCAAACCGCCTACTGGCAGACTAAATTGCCGGCCCACACCTGCCATGGAACCGTTCCGGTTTCTTCACCCCCTTCCAGAAGTGGCCTTTGCCAGCAACCGGCGTCCCATATGGTCTAGCGGTCAGGATTCCTGGTTTTCACCCAGGCGGCCCGGGTTCGACTCCCGGTATGGGAACTTGACTCTTTTGGGTCGCTGGCAGAACCTGCGAGACGTTCACCACATCCATTAGTTACTAACGATCGGGAGACCCGTGAGCTTTAACGGAATGTGCAAACGTTCACTCGTTGCAGTGAGCAATAGTCTGTGCTTCTTTTTTTTATTCATTGCCCAAAGCATTACGTAAGGAAATCTATTTTCATAATGCATTCATTAATCTAAATCATACTTAAGCATGTTGATTAACTGAGATGAACTCTCTGTGTTTTTTTCTCTCTCTCTGTTGTGTGTGAATGTCGGTTCCAATGTCACTAGGAGCAAACATGCAGTGTGTATGGTTTACAGAATCTTCTTTTTTTTAAGCACAGTAGGCCTAGATTGGATGTGAATCTTTTCGTCTCTCAACAGAGCGTTAAAAACAGCTACCGCTAATGCGATCATTTATAAACAAAATGCCAATTCTGTCTCTACTCCAAGCCGATAGGGGCCAGTACTTACAGCCCTAGGTATAGCAGCCGGCCCCTTCCCACGGCCAGGTGCGTGGTGTGC
Source organism: Tachysurus vachellii (assembly GCF_030014155.1). Classification (NCBI taxonomy): domain Eukaryota; kingdom Metazoa; phylum Chordata; class Actinopteri; order Siluriformes; family Bagridae; genus Tachysurus; species Tachysurus vachellii. The sequence goes on from NC_083469.1 coordinate 23,761,900, forward strand.
CGTGATCGTATAGTGGTTAGTACTCTGCGTTGTGGCCGCAGCAACCCCGGTCCGAATCCGGGTCACGGCATTGGATTTTCACATTCCAATGCTAGACTTAAGCATGGCTTCTGTTTGTTGGCCCTTTTTCAGGATGAAACACGCTTCCCTGAAGATCCTGTGGGCCAGTGGCGCAATGGATAACGCGTCTGACTACGGATCAGGAGATTCCAGGTTCGACTCCTGGCTGGCTCGGCTTAGTTTTAGACAAGTCCAGAGGTGTGCAACAGTCTCTAGCAACTTCATTTCAGGCACAGTAACAGCTCTAGTAATCCCTGAAATGCAGACGGTCCTGTAGTGGCCAGTACGCTGGTTACTTCACCGGGTTTACAATCCCATCCTTCGAGTTGCTGGACACTCGCAGTGCTGTGAAAGCTGAGTCCATTGTGCTCTGCAATGCTAGGATCTTGTTGATACAGCATGTCGACAGCGAGGGAGCTCAAACCGCCTACTGGCAGACTAAATTGCCGGCCCACACCTGCCATGGAACCGTTCCGGTTTCTTCACCCCCTTCCAGAAGTGGCCTTTGCCAGCAACCGGCGTCCCATATGGTCTAGCGGTCAGGATTCCTGGTTTTCACCCAGGCGGCCCGGGTTCGACTCCCGGTATGGGAACTTGACTCTTTTGGGTCGCTGGCAGAACCTGCGAGACGTTCACCACATCCATTAGTTACTAACGATCGGGAGACCCGTGAGCTTTAACGGAATGTGCAAACGTTCACTCGTTGCAGTGAGCAATAGTCTGTGCTTCTTTTTTTTATTCATTGCCCAAAGCATTACGTAAGGAAATCTATTTTCATAATGCATTCATTAATCTAAATCATACTTAAGCATGTTGATTAACTGAGATGAACTCTCTGTGTTTTTTTCTCTCTCTCTGTTGTGTGTGAATGTCGGTTCCAATGTCACTAGGAGCAAACATGCAGTGTGTATGGTTTACAGAATCTTCTTTTTTTTAAGCACAGTAGGCCTAGATTGGATGTGAATCTTTTCGTCTCTCAACAGAGCGTTAAAAACAGCTACCGTTAATGCGATCATTTATAAACAAAATGCCAATTCTGTCTCTACTCCAAGCCGATAGGGGCCAGTACTTACAGCCCTAGGTATAGCAGCCGGCCCCTTCCCACGGCCAGGTGCGTGGTGTGCCGTGATCGTATAGTGGTTAGTACTCTGCGTTGTGGCCGCAGCAACCCCGGTCCGAATCCGGGTCACGGCATTGGATTTTCACATTCCAATGCTAGACTTAAGCATGGCTTCTGTTTGTTGGCCCTTTTTCAGGATGAAACACGCTTCCCTGAAGATCCTGTGGGCCAGTGGCGCAATGGATAACGCGTCTGACTACGGATCAGGAGATTCCAGGTTCGACTCCTGGCTGGCTCGGCTTAGTTTTAGACAAGTCCAGAGGTGTGCAACAGTCTCTAGCAACTTCATTTCAGGCACAGTAACAGCTCTAGTAATCCCTGAAATGCAGACGGTCCTGTAGTGGCCAGTACGCTGGTTACTTCACCGGGTTTACAATCCCATCCTTCGAGTTGCTGGACACTCGCAGTGCTGTGAAAGCTGAGTCCATTGTGCTCTGCAATGCTAGGATCTTGTTGATACAGCATGTCGACAGCGAGGGAGCTCAAACCGCCTACTGGCAGACTAAATTGCCGGCCCACACCTGCCATGGAACCGTTCCGGTTTCTTCACCCCCTTCCAGAAGTGGCCTTTGCCAGCAACCGGCGTCCCATATGGTCTAGCGGTCAGGATTCCTGGTTTTCACCCAGGCGGCCCGGGTTCGACTCCCGGTATGGGAACTTGACTCTTTTGGGTCGCTGGCAGAACCTGCGAGACGTTCACCACATCCATTAGTTACTAACGATCGGGAGACCCGTGAGCTTTAACGGAATGTGCAAACGTTCACTCGTTGCAGTGAGCAATAGTCTGTGCTTCTTTTTTTTATTCATTGCCCAAAGCATTACGTAAGGAAATCTATTTTCATAATGCATTCATTAATCTAAATCATACTTAAGCATGTTGATTAACTGAGATGAACTCTCTGTGTTTTTTTCTCTCTCTCTGTTGTGTGTGAATGTCGGTTCCAATGTCACTAGGAGCAAACATGCAGTGTGTATGGTTTACAGAATCTTCTTTTTTTTAAGCACAGTAGGCCTAGATTGGATGTGAATCTTTTCGTCTCTCAACAGAGCGTTAAAAACAGCTACCGCTAATGCGATCATTTATAAACAAAATGCCAATTCTGTCTCTACTCCAAGCCGATAGGGGCCAGTACTTACAGCCCTAGGTATAGCAGCCGGCCCCTTCCCACGGCCAGGTGCGTGGTGTGCCGTGATCGTATAGTGGTTAGTACTCTGCGTTGTGGCCGCAGCAACCCCGGTCCGAATCCGGGTCACGGCATTGGATTTTCACATTCCAATGCTAGACTTAAGCATGGCTTCTGTTTGTTGGCCCTTTTTCAGGATGAAACACGCTTCCCTGAAGATCCTGTGGGCCAGTGGCGCAATGGATAACGCGTCTGACTACGGATCAGGAGATTCCAGGTTCGACTCCTGGCTGGCTCGGCTTAGTTTTAGACAAGTCCAGAGGTGTGCAACAGTCTCTAGCAACTTCATTTCAGGCACAGTAACAGCTCTAGTAATCCCTGAAATGCAGACGGTCCTGTAGTGGCCAGTACGCTGGTTACTTCACCGGGTTTACAATCCCATCCTTCGAGTTGCTGGACACTCGCAGTGCTGTGAAAGCTGAGTCCATTGTGCTCTGCAATGCTAGGATCTTGTTGATACAGCATGTCGACAGCGAGGGAGCTCAAACCGCCTACTGGCAGACTAAATTGCCGGCCCACACCTGCCATGGAACCGTTCCGGTTTCTTCACCCCCTTCCAGAAGTGGCCTTTGCCAGCAACCGGCGTCCCATATGGTCTAGCGGTCAGGATTCCTGGTTTTCACCCAGGCGGCCCGGGTTCGACTCCCGGTATGGGAACTTGACTCTTTTGGGTCGCTGGCAGAACCTGCGAGACGTTCACCACATCCATTAGTTACTAACGATCGGGAGACCCGTGAGCTTTAACGGAATGTGCAAACGTTCACTCGTTGCAGTGAGCAATAGTCTGTGCTTCTTTTTTTTATTCATTGCCCAAAGCATTACGTAAGGAAATCTATTTTCATAATGCATTCATTAATCTAAATCATACTTAAGCATGTTGATTAACTGAGATGAACTCTCTGTGTTTTTTTCTCTCTCTCTGTTGTGTGTGAATGTCGGTTCCAATGTCACTAGGAGCAAACATGCAGTGTGTATGGTTTACAGAATCTTCTTTTTTTTAAGCACAGTAGGCCTAGATTGGATGTGAATCTTTTCGTCTCTCAACAGAGCGTTAAAAACAGCTACCGCTAATGCGATCATTTATAAACAAAATGCCAATTCTGTCTCTACTCCAAGCCGATAGGGGCCAGTACTTACAGCCCTAGGTATAGCAGCCGGCCCCTTCCCACGGCCAGGTGCGTGGTGTGCCGTGATCGTATAGTGGTTAGTACTCTGCGTTGTGGCCGCAGCAACCCCGGTCCGAATCCGGGTCACGGCATTGGATTTTCACATTCCAATGCTAGACTTAAGCATGGCTTCTGTTTGTTGGCCCTTTTTCAGGATGAAACACGCTTCCCTGAAGATCCTGTGGGCCAGTGGCGCAATGGATAACGCGTCTGACTACGGATCAGGAGATTCCAGGTTCGACTCCTGGCTGGCTCGGCTTAGTTTTAGACAAGTCCAGAGGTGTGCAACAGTCTCTAGCAACTTCATTTCAGGCACAGTAACAGCTCTAGTAATCCCTGAAATGCAGACGGTCCTGTAGTGGCCAGTACGCTGGTTACTTCACCGGGTTTACAATCCCATCCTTCGAGTTGCTGGACACTCGCAGTGCTGTGAAAGCTGAGTCCATTGTGCTCTGCAATGCTAGGATCTTGTTGATACAGCATGTCGACAGCGAGGGAGCTCAAACCGCCTACTGGCAGACTAAATTGCCGGCCCACACCTGCCATGGAACCGTTCCGGTTTCTTCACCCCCTTCCAGAAGTGGCCTTTGCCAGCAACCGGCGTCCCATATGGTCTAGCGGTCAGGATTCCTGGTTTTCACCCAGGCGGCCCGGGTTCGACTCCCGGTATGGGAACTTGACTCTTTTGGGTCGCTGGCAGAACCTGCGAGACGTTCACCACATCCATTAGTTACTAACGATCGGGAGACCCGTGAGCTTTAACGGAATGTGCAAACGTTCACTCGTTGCAGTGAGCAATAGTCTGTGCTTCTTTTTTTTATTCATTGCCCAAAGCATTACGTAAGGAAATCTATTTTCATAATGCATTCATTAATCTAAATCATACTTAAGCATGTTGATTAACTGAGATGAACTCTCTGTGTTTTTTTCTCTCTCTCTGTTGTGTGTGAATGTCGGTTCCAATGTCACTAGGAGCAAACATGCAGTGTGTATGGTTTACAGAATCTTCTTTTTTTTAAGCACAGTAGGCCTAGATTGGATGTGAATCTTTTCGTCTCTCAACAGAGCGTTAAAAACAGCTACCGTTAATGCGATCATTTATAAACAAAATGCCAATTCTGTCTCTACTCCAAGCCGATAGGGGCCAGTACTTACAGCCCTAGGTATAGCAGCCGGCCCCTTCCCACGGCCAGGTGCGTGGTGTGCCGTGATCGTATAGTGGTTAGTACTCTGCGTTGTGGCCGCAGCAACCCCGGTCCGAATCCGGGTCACGGCATTGGATTTTCACATTCCAATGCTAGACTTAAGCATGGCTTCTGTTTGTTGGCCCTTTTTCAGGATGAAACACGCTTCCCTGAAGATCCTGTGGGCCAGTGGCGCAATGGATAACGCGTCTGACTACGGATCAGGAGATTCCAGGTTCGACTCCTGGCTGGCTCGGCTTAGTTTTAGACAAGTCCAGAGGTGTGCAACAGTCTCTAGCAACTTCATTTCAGGCACAGTAACAGCTCTAGTAATCCCTGAAATGCAGACGGTCCTGTAGTGGCCAGTACGCTGGTTACTTCACCGGGTTTACAATCCCATCCTTCGAGTTGCTGGACACTCGCAGTGCTGTGAAAGCTGAGTCCATTGTGCTCTGCAATGCTAGGATCTTGTTGATACAGCATGTCGACAGCGAGGGAGCTCAAACCGCCTACTGGCAGACTAAATTGCCGGCCCACACCTGCCATGGAACCGTTCCGGTTTCTTCACCCCCTTCCAGAAGTGGCCTTTGCCAGCAACCGGCGTCCCATATGGTCTAGCGGTCAGGATTCCTGGTTTTCACCCAGGCGGCCCGGGTTCGACTCCCGGTATGGGAACTTGACTCTTTTGGGTCGCTGGCAGAACCTGCGAGACGTTCACCACATCCATTAGTTACTAACGATCGGGAGACCCGTGAGCTTTAACGGAATGTGCAAACGTTCACTCGTTGCAGTGAGCAATAGTCTGTGCTTCTTTTTTTTATTCATTGCCCAAAGCATTACGTAAGGAAATCTATTTTCATAATGCATTCATTAATCTAAATCATACTTAAGCATGTTGATTAACTGAGATGAACTCTCTGTGTTTTTTTCTCTCTCTCTGTTGTGTGTGAATGTCGGTTCCAATGTCACTAGGAGCAAACATGCAGTGTGTATGGTTTACAGAATCTTCTTTTTTTTAAGCACAGTAGGCCTAGATTGGATGTGAATCTTTTCGTCTCTCAACAGAGCGTTAAAAACAGCTACCGCTAATGCGATCATTTATAAACAAAATGCCAATTCTGTCTCTACTCCAAGCCGATAGGGGCCAGTACTTACAGCCCTAGGTATAGCAGCCGGCCCCTTCCCACGGCCAGGTGCGTGGTGTGCCGTGATCGTATAGTGGTTAGTACTCTGCGTTGTGGCCGCAGCAACCCCGGTCCGAATCCGGGTCACGGCATTGGATTTTCACATTCCAATGCTAGACTTAAGCATGGCTTCTGTTTGTTGGCCCTTTTTCAGGATGAAACACGCTTCCCTGAAGATCCTGTGGGCCAGTGGCGCAATGGATAACGCGTCTGACTACGGATCAGGAGATTCCAGGTTCGACTCCTGGCTGGCTCGGCTTAGTTTTAGACAAGTCCAGAGGTGTGCAACAGTCTCTAGCAACTTCATTTCAGGCACAGTAACAGCTCTAGTAATCCCTGAAATGCAGACGGTCCTGTAGTGGCCAGTACGCTGGTTACTTCACCGGGTTTACAATCCCATCCTTCGAGTTGCTGGACACTCGCAGTGCTGTGAAAGCTGAGTCCATTGTGCTCTGCAATGCTAGGATCTTGTTGATACAGCATGTCGACAGCGAGGGAGCTCAAACCGCCTACTGGCAGACTAAATTGCCGGCCCACACCTGCCATGGAACCGTTCCGGTTTCTTCACCCCCTTCCAGAAGTGGCCTTTGCCAGCAACCGGCGTCCCATATGGTCTAGCGGTCAGGATTCCTGGTTTTCACCCAGGCGGCCCGGGTTCGACTCCCGGTATGGGAACTTGACTCTTTTGGGTCGCTGGCAGAACCTGCGAGACGTTCACCACATCCATTAGTTACTAACGATCGGGAGACCCGTGAGCTTTAACGGAATGTGCAAACGTTCACTCGTTGCAGTGAGCAATAGTCTGTGCTTCTTTTTTTTATTCATTGCCCAAAGCATTACGTAAGGAAATCTATTTTCATAATGCATTCATTAATCTAAATCATACTTAAGCATGTTGATTAACTGAGATGAACTCTCTGTGTTTTTTTCTCTCTCTCTGTTGTGTGTGAATGTCGGTTCCAATGTCACTAGGAGCAAACATGCAGTGTGTATGGTTTACAGAATCTTCTTTTTTTTAAGCACAGTAGGCCTAGATTGGATGTGAATCTTTTCGTCTCTCAACAGAGCGTTAAAAACAGCTACCGCTAATGCGATCATTTATAAACAAAATGCCAATTCTGTCTCTACTCCAAGCCGATAGGGGCCAGTACTTACAGCCCTAGGTATAGCAGCCGGCCCCTTCCCACGGCCAGGTGCGTGGTGTGCCGTGATCGTATAGTGGTTAGTACTCTGCGTTGTGGCCGCAGCAACCCCGGTCCGAATCCGGGTCACGGCATTGGATTTTCACATTCCAATGCTAGACTTAAGCATGGCTTCTGTTTGTTGGCCCTTTTTCAGGATGAAACACGCTTCCCTGAAGATCCTGTGGGCCAGTGGCGCAATGGATAACGCGTCTGACTACGGATCAGGAGATTCCAGGTTCGACTCCTGGCTGGCTCGGCTTAGTTTTAGACAAGTCCAGAGGTGTGCAACAGTCTCTAGCAACTTCATTTCAGGCACAGTAACAGCTCTAGTAATCCCTGAAATGCAGACGGTCCTGTAGTGGCCAGTACGCTGGTTACTTCACCGGTTTACAATCCCACCCTTCGAGTTGCTGGACACTCGCAGTGCTGTGAAAGCTGAGTCCATTGTGCTCTGCAATCCGGCCCAGGTTCGAGCCATGCAGTGATGTCAATACAGCATGTCGGCAGCGATGTAGGTCAAACTGCCTACTGGCAGACTAAATTGCCAGCCTGCACCGGCCCTGGAACCATTCCGGTTTCTTCACTGCCTTCCAGATGTGGCCTTTGCCAGCAATTAGAGTCCCATATGGCATAGCAGTCAGGATTCCTGGTTTTTGCTCAGGTTTGACTCTCAATATGGGAACTTGGCTCTTTTGGATCACTGGCAAAACTAGTGAGACGTTCACCACATTTTTTGTTACTTATAGCAGCTGCCCTCTTGCTGGGCCCAGTTGCATGTACTGCCGTGATCGTAATATGGTAAGTACTCTGTGTTGTGCCTGCAGCAACTCAGTTTCAAATCCGGGTCATGGCATTGGATGTTCCTCCTCACATTTCAATCTCAAACAAACTTAAGCATGGCTTCTGACTGTTAGCCCCTTGTCAGTTGTAAGTAGGAGTTCACTAAATTAAGGGGCCAGTGAAAGGGGTTTAAAATCATATTTTACTTGTATATTATATTGAAACTAGTGAGTGATTAATCTGCCAGATTTCTCTTGACTATCATAGTGCTGAGATTTTGCATGTATATTTTTCATATTTACTTAAAATTTTTAGATAGTGCACAATCCTATATTGCCAACCGTGTTATTTTCAATTATATGTCTTTAATTTACTATGTCGGGGGGCACGGTGGCTTAGTGGTTAGCATGCTCGCCTCACACCTCCAGGGTCGGGGTACGATTACTGCCTCCACCTTGTGTGTGTGGAGTTTGCATGTTCTCCCCGTGCCTCGGGGGTTTCCTCCGGGTACTCCGGTTTCCTCCCCCGGTCCAAAGACATGAATGGTAGGTTGATTGGCATCTCTGGAAAACTGTCCCTAGTGTGTGATTGCGTGAGTGAATGAGTGTGTGTGTGTGTCCTGCGATGGGTTGGCACTCTGTCCAGGGTGTATCCTGCCTTGATGCCCTATGACGCCTGAGGTAGGCACAGGCTCCCCGTGACCCGAGGTAGTTCGGATAAGCGGTAGAAGATGAATGAATGAATAATAAATTCTAATCACAAAAAGAAAAAAATCTGTTTTTTGGTATTTGTTATACAGGCATTTATCCAGCAGATGACACATGAAAAGCCATAAAACATTTATATTAGAGTTCTTTAAAATAGACACACAGCTCTTTTAACAATTAACCACTGTACAATAAAATCTTCTTAAATGTTTCGGTCTATGTTTCGGTCTATTTATTTCTCTCTCTCTCTCTCTCTCTCAACATACATTATCATTCATTATCACATAGAACTTTATTTATGTAAACATATTAATACACATAGATCTATTTGCATTTAACAGAAAGAGGGCAGACTAATGAAACTGCTTTTCAAACAATCATGAATGAAACCCACCAGTTTGAACAGGATGCAGTTAACGCATAGTTGGGAGTGGATTTTTTATACATACATACATACACATTATATATATTTATTTATTTATTAAATCCTGAGCTTTCTCATTAAGTAACCACATCACTATGTGTACTGGTATACCAAAAAAGTGTACTTAATCGTACTTTTGTGGACAAAAAAGGCTTGTGGCGACTCCATTTGTTCATATTAAAGCCACAATATATACTATTATCCTCTGTGTTTTTGTATTTAAAAAAATAGAACTGCTACTCTGAGAAGATGCAGAAACAACCCACTCATATTCCCAGCCAAAATTTTGAATACAAAAGTTCAACCATCAGTTAAACCTCTCACACAACCACTGTAAACAACTGACTTCCTTTGTTTTGATAACAATATAATTTTACATTACAAAAACTTACATTAAATAAAAAATAATAATAATGTGCAACACTGAATACATCTTAACCACCTACTGAGTTTCAGTGTAAGTAATGTAATGTGCAGTGAACAGCTGGCTAAAAATGCTGGTTCAAGTGTTCAGATGTCCCATAAATATCTATTACCAAATAAGATAAGAAAGAACCCTGGACTTCAGTTCTCCTTCACAGGAGAGTCATACGCCCAATTGGTACTGACTAGTACAAGATTAGTGTTTTAATCCAATACACAAAAGATTCTCTTAAGCTGACAGCAAAGTACTGACAACAAATGCTGCCATTAAACCCCCCCCCCCCCCCCAAAAAAAAAAAAAAAAAACAATGAATAAATATCTTATTCTTTTTAATAGTCTAAATCTATCAGACAATCAATCTAGACAGCCAAGCTGTGATACACACACACTTTCTTTCTAGCCAATGAGTGTTTTCATGAAGGCAGGCCTGGAGAAGGGCCAGCAGTACTCATTGGGGATAGGACCATTGATGTTGCACTCAAAGAAAGAAAACATGGGAAACCAGATGCGAGCTCGTCGGCTGTGCTGATATGCCCGCGTGTTGGCCAGCGTATGGTAGTACAGGAACAATCGAGTAGTGAGGTAGAAGGCGATGAAAACATCAATGGAGTAGTGCTCGTGGGCAGCCAGGATGAAGAATACCCCAAACAGATTCAGCACCCATGCCAATGTGTGTAAAATGTGCCAGTTACGTGGAGTGTCTATAGAGACAGAAGCACCAACAGCACACAATACTGATTAAAGGTTGAGAGGAGTCATTGCCTCTCCAAACACCTACACATAAGTATATTTTAACTTCTTAATTCAAGAGAAAGAAAAAAGTCTGTTGCCTGGAAATTTTCTGACTTTGTCAAAGCACTGACACTGACAACTCCTTCCATTAATGTTTAATAACTTAATGAAATAGAATAATTATAAACCTATAACTGATGGTCATGTTGTTATAGAAAATGAAACAACATATTCTGTTTTAATAAAACAAAGACTTAAATAAAACGGATAAATGTATAATACATTTAGCTAGCTTTTAGTCAGATCACTTGTCGTGAAAATGAGCTAGCTAATGGATTTATGATTTATCCACCACTGCTGTACTACACACACATAATGCACACACAAAACGAAGCATACTCACACTCCGTGACAAAGAAGTTGAGCATGGTAAGAACCACTGTATGCCCACTGAACATGTAATCTCCACACGTGTGTACCCCTGTCAGGGACATACCCAAGCCGCTCCAAATCTGTAACGCGCGCAGGATTTTTGCCCAGATATCACCATACATCTACAGAACCCACCAGCATACGCAAACAAATAAACACAGACAATATGCATGTTGTGATTGGCTGCATACTGAATAATGGTAGATCAAATTGGAATATACATATTTAAATGATTCCAAAACGCAGAACTTTATCAAAAGATGTAGTATGTAAGGAATGAAAATACACATCTCAGACCTTTCCTGAACACTGTAGATGATGTCCTGGGACAGACAAGGAGGTGACGAACATGGTGACACAGCGAAGCAGGAACACAGTCCCTGTTAAAGAACAGAATCTACGAAAGAGAATAGATCTACACAAACAAACAGAAAGCAATCACACACACACACACACACACACACACACACAAGCAACAGCCATGAGGTTATATTTAAAAGGTCCTTGTAAATGTTTCATGAAGTTGAAATAGTTGCAAATGCATGTGCATGTGTAATGATGTTTGTATAGCTGTAATGTGTGTGGGGATATGTGTGTACCTGTGCTTGTGCAGCAGCAGTATTAGCAGTAATATGTAGCACAGAACAAGAGCACAGGCCTCAGCCATGGCGAAAGCCCAAGGAATTCTAGGTACACTGAATCAAACACAGGATTAAAAGTTATTAATTATGAGAATTATACTTAGTAAGTTTCACTCCTACCTATTATTTAGCCATTATTTGTGTTCACACATATCACATACACTTCTTTTTTTTTTGGTGTTCTCACATATCACATACATTCATTCATTCTCTACCGCTTATCTGAACTACCTCGGGTCACAGGGAGCCTGTGCCTATCTCAGGCGTCATTGGGCATCAAGGCAGGATACACCCTGGACGGAGTGTCGGCACATGCGCACAGAGATGTCAATCAACCTACCATGCATGTCTTTGGACCGGGAAGGAAACCGGAGTACCCGGAGGAAACCCCCGAGGCACAGGGAGAACATGCAAACTCCACACACACAAGGTGGAGGCAGGAATCGAACCCCGACCCTGGAGGTGTGAGGCGAACGGGCTAACCACTAAGCCACCATGCCTCCCTGTCTCCCTGTCTCCCTATATCACATACACTTCTTTTTTAATTGACATTAAACCACAGTGCAGCTTGATTCTGATTGTTCAGAAGGTGTTTTACATAAAATTAACTTGGACAGGCTGTTCTGCTGTGATGCAAATCAGAAGTTTTTATTTATGTAATTGCTCTAATAATACATCATTTACGTAGTAACACATTGCACAAAAATTTGTGAAGTTGTAATATAGTGAAGTTTTCTGTTTTGGGGATACAGTATTTAAAATTTGACAAATTGCTGAGTATAAGAGAAATTAAACACATGCTTGCATACTTTTAAAAATTAAGAAATTACACCACCTCATCGCTGCTTATTTTCCCATTTGGATTTTATTGTTTACTGATGTTAAAGAATATTTATACACACCTGTCAAGAAAAATATCAGGCAAGGGTGGGTAGGTTTGCATGTCAGGCACCCTCTCATGCACCAGCACCATGACAAATGAAGTGATACCAAACACCAGCATCACATAGACAGAGCTCAGAGCTGTCTTCCATCCCTCTGGGTCCAGGTAGCCATAGTCCTTCTTACATTTCCCATTTGAATAACCCTGGCAATGCTCCTCCCGCATGGCCATGCTGACCCCATTACACTGTGGGTTGTTTTGGTCTATGCTGCTAAAACAACGTTTTAAACCTGAGGTATGTGATTGAAACACACCATCTGCAATGAAGTCACTGGGTGGTGTGTGTGAGCGTGTTTGTTGTCTCTGAAGCCCTCGAAGGGCAACTGTGAGCCTTTTGATGTCTCCGAGCCGTGGGAGCTGCAGTGGTGGGGATCGCAGGTCATGTTCTGTTAGACACAGCAATGCAGCTCCATCCACGCGGTGCTTAGTGCAAAGCAGCTCCACATGTTCACCAAATCCCTGCTTCTTTAGCCAGAGAGCCACATCCTTAATGCTCCAGCTCTCAACCCAATCACTCGTCAGCATATCTATGCAGAACAAGTAGGATATGTAAAGTATATATATGTAATATTCAGTGTTACCAGATTATTTCATTTATAACATTTAACTTTGTGTATTTGCATAATACTTAGCCTGCCTCCATCCTACCTAATTTATAGTCAGCTTTCAACAATATGAACAAGCACAAAGGCCCACACCCACACAGGCACACACACACACACACATTTACTAACAGTGCTCTGTAATAGAAAGTTATCTTTTACAGACTCTAACTGGACAGCATGCTGTGCTGACCATTATTTGTTTAGGAACTAAATGGACTTATATTATAAAGACTGGGATATTGGAATGCTGAAAAAAGTATTATTAATAAATTATATATCTGATTTTATTACAGTGCCATTATTGATTGTTGAATTATAATTATTTACAGTCTGCGTATTGAAACTGGAATGGAGTAATGCTGAAGCTGCAACCTCAACCTTTATCTACAGAAGGAGGACTGCTGACATGTAAACTCTGAATATTTATGCCTATTATCAGGGCAAAGGGCTGCTGTCCCTTACACGCACTTACACTGAATCACTCCCTTACTGATGACACTGATAATAACAGCGAGAAACAGATCAACAAACTTAACCTTTCATGCTCGCACGTGCTCTCATAGTTGTCTGATTGAACTGTAAATACTGACCATTGTCTGTGTCCTTTCCCTGAAACTCCTGAAAACCAGCACTCTTCCAATCTGAAGAACTGGAAAGTAAGGAATTACACAATCTAACAAAGAAAACAACTGCAAACTCCACCCTATCACAATGCAACTGTCTGTGCATGTGACTCTGTGCGTGTGTATGTAATCTTTTGTACACACTCACATGAAACTTCTTGACATTATCTTATGAAGCAACACTAAACTCTCCTCTGAATACTTACCACAATGTTAGAGACAAACTCAGCATTTCCACTGATTAACACAACACACACACACACACACACACACACACAGATGAGGTCCCACTTGAGTTTTTCTAGGATATTCTTGGTCATTAAAACAAAACTAGCACAGACATTGAGAGTTGAGAGCTGTGTTTATTTGCTCTCATATGAACAAACTATACATTTGTTATTTCTATAAGTTTAATTCTATAATTTGTATTTCCCTACCTGCAACCACCAATAAAAAACCCACAAAATCACTCCATTAGCTTGAAATTTTAAGTCAGCTGCTTGTAGTAGTTTTCTCGACTACCTGTTCTACCTGTTAAATCAACATGGCCGTTGAACATCGTAAATTGCCCCTTGGCTACTCTTAAATTAGTTTAAAGCAGTATATTGTCTTTAGACCATTTAATATACATACACATTACTTGGTTAAATGTGTATCACTGACCACACTCATCACTGATTTCTGAATTTTAATCATTAAAAGTTGACATTTATCCAACACAAACAACGCAGACACACACACACATACACACAAATATGGATATATATGGACACATACAAACACACACTGACAATTTAGCTGAGACAAACCAAACCAAAATAACCAAAAAAATGCAAGCAACTCATATATGCCATTCACAGATCAATTTTAAGGCAAGACTCTTTTTGGGTATGAAAGATTGGACCTTAATCCCAAAGAAAGCAGCTGAGGAGTATATCTACTGATTAATATAATTCTAGCCCAACAGTAGAACCTCAGAATCTGCTGAATTAGATTAATAAGTAACTGAGAGCCTCTAATACTAACCTTAAATGCTGTACTGGTACTGATTTAGATTTGACCTATCCACTGACATATACCGTCCAATCCCCTGACATACACTGTCCAATCCACAGAATTTTATGCTATAAAACAAAGCATTAACACAGAACACAATTTGTCCTGAAGCACACAACTGACACACCCCTGTGTTTCATAACTTGGCAACTAAACTTGCCCTGAAAATCCTGAATCACTTGGCTGCTAAAAAGGACTTCAAGATGAGGTCAATATCAGGTGTCAGCCAAGATTCAGACTGTTTGTTTCTATAAAAATAATCAACGTATCTTTAAATCGTAGTTTCAAGGCTTTCGGCTAACGAGGTAGAACTTTCCAGATTTTTGTACAGACTGAATCTATCAATGTTTTCTCTCAATTCTCAATTCAAATTCTTTCACTGTTTTGTATGCTCATGATTATACACGGCTGTGTTACGTACAACCCGGCTTGAAGACTTTGTGAAAAAGTCTGTGATATTCGTCTCTAGGGTTCTTCTGTGAAAACTCAACTAAAGACAGCAAGAAGGGTAGACTGAAATAACATAAATAAATAAACAAACAAATAAATAAACAAACAAATAAATAAAAAATAAATGTCAATAATAGATAATAAATCATGAAAGAGATCTGTAACTTTTTTAAGTCTCTCATCATCTTATTTTTTAAAACAACATTTAAATCTGCTAATTATTTAAGAGTTGTTAATTAAATGATTAAATCTGATGTTAATTAATATATAGCTCTGATGTCAGTAATAATGTATCTCGGCTTACCGTCTCAGTGCTGTGATTAGAGAGCCTTGCTGTGAGCTCTGAAGCTTGATCACTTGTATCTGTGTGAGTCAGTTCCATGCTGTCACAAGCCACGCCACTGCATATAAACAGGAAGTGCGTCACAGTACACGTCTGGACGTGAGTATACTATATTATGCAATAATATTTTGGGTTTTTTTGTTGTTTTTTTCTTCAAACTCACTTTATATTTTCATCCGTTTTTTACATAAAGCTTTATGTGTGTATATTGTTTACATTTTGTATATATGTGTACATACATCATAAGTATATAAAACAATATGAAAAACATGATGAGCAACCGGCTCATTTTACAAATGAATCGACTCATTTCAACGAATCGACTCTTTTGGCTCATACTTTTTTTTGTGTTTGTTTGTCTCGCGGAGAGAAAATCTATTACCGTATTTCTGTTCCACATGTAATAATTTTTAAATGGCTGAATTTGCAGCTATGAATAGTGAGAAAAGGCTTAAAGAAGAGCTGAATCTTTCCAGCCAGCTGTTCTAATCAAGTTCTGTTTATTAACTGAGGCTTCGTGTGCACACCAGAGACACCTAGTGGCCAAAAGAATATAGCCTTGCGTAGCATGGCGTGCAACTGGACAGAGTCTCTGATTCAACCCTGAGCTTGTGTGGGGTTTCACATGTCTCTGTGAGTCTCCTCAGCTCAACAGGAGTGAATGTTTGCATGGTGCTTGTGATGTAGTCCTGCTTTGTGCCTTGGCTTTCTGGGAAATTCTTGGTTTCCAATATGACTAGTTACTGAAGATGAATCATTGGTCAGTGTGGGAAGAGCTTTGGTGAACATTCCTGTATTCCTTTCTGTATAATGATAGAGCTTTACAGGCAGGTTCAATCCCTTTTTTGTAGGAAACATTTCATTTTAGAATGAACTAACCTACATTTTATAACGCTGTTGTAGAAGAACTTTTTGCAAGATGATAAACCAGTGACCCAATTAATTAGTCTGGTGGATCGTAAAAAAAAAATTTAGATGATAACAGACTCACATAAGCTATCTAGGTGGCCTTGGAAAAGTATGAGAAACTGAGAAAATAGTCAAGCCACACATTTACTGTGCTGTAAATTTGATGGTGTTGAAGAAATTACCCTTATTACTCTTGATAAGAGGTTGCCATTCATTATTGTATGCTTTTGTGCTGATATCTCACTTGAAAAACTACCCAAGCTGAGAAGGGTGATTATGTATGGTCAGCGACGTTCATACTCACACAACTGGGAAGGGAACTGTCATGCTTGTAGAACCTGAAGAAAGTGCAGTGAATCCAGGTAGCAGCAGGGCAGACATCTCTCTAAATAATGCCTCAAAAATAGAGAAAATAGAGACACAATATGCACTAGCGTACATCAGCTATTAGTTACCAAATTATGAATTTTCTCAATGCATGATTTCAAGTCACCATGGCTCTTTAAACTAATTACTTGGTACAAAGTAGAATAAAAACACAATATGGGGAAAACCGGCCCAATGTGGAGAGTAGGAGGGGTCCGTTATAAGGAAGGAAAATCAAATGCAGAATCAGAGCTGCATTTTTTATTTTTGTTAAAGAAATCCAAGTATAGTAGCAGGATGAACAGTAAATACGGTGAAGGAAAATCATTCAGCCACAATGGCGTCACTTAACCACAGATGTGGAACTATTTGGTGGACTCGGCAATAAACACCATGTAGCCATGGCCATATGTCTGCTAGACAGTGGAAAATATGTAATAAACTGAGAAAGACTGCTGTATTATAGTAGCATTTATGGCAAATACAGAATCAGCGTTCTCAGTATGTGGGTGCAAATAGCAACTGTTGTTATCCCACTGATTCTTAATGCAGTTAGGACCGACAAACTAGAACTGCACTTAAATTAGATCTGAACATTTCCCCCAGCTTAGTCCTTTAAAATCATTATGTACAAGGTCTTGCTCATGGGCTAAAAATTTACTGTAATTTACTGATTGCACAGAATTTTGCTAAATTTCATGCTTTATTAATTTTGTATATTTACACATAAGTGGTACTGTGAACTGAGTTGGCTATACAAAAAAATTCTTGTCTTGTATCATGTGTTGGCGAGGCTTGGCACTACACAAGGCAGCAGCTTAGAAGAGCCGAATTGTAATTGTGCTACCCAAATATCACCCATATCCCTACAGAATCAGAATGAATATTTTACCTAAAATCACAATCCTGATTAAAAAAAAAAAATAAAATCACATTGGTCAACAGATACAAAAACATCTTTATTCTTTGTAAAGGTGTATAAAACCTTAAAGCAAAATTAAGACCGACAACAGAAATGAATTCCACAAAATGGTGACACGTGGATGTATAGGACTCTGACATTTTAGCAAATAATTTTGACACACAATAAGCATACAAACTATACAAACAGTCTCTCAGGTTATTCAATGAAAAACACACAAAATATTTTTTTCCTAATGTTCCAATATTAACCCAAAAGCATCTTAATGCATTTACTGCATATCCAAAAGTTTAAATACTAAAATGTCAGAGTTCCCTTCTCCACTGGAATAGTTATATGGTTGCAATTTGGGCCTAAACTAAAGGTTACTGTGTACTAGGTGTACATCAAGGCCATTAAGATAAATTATATTACCATTCTCCCTAAACAAATCCTGGACTAGTGCAAAATGCAGGTCCAGTTACATTGGCTTATTAATATGATCTATCTGAATTATGTGTTATTTATATTCACACTTCTCAAACTTACTCTTCATAGTAAGTTGGTTGAACAGTTCCAGGTTGACTTCCAGTGGAGGTTATATCAATATGAGGTTACAGTTTAGAGTTGTAACGCACTGAAGCTGCAGTCTTGTACTCATAACGTCTGCATTCCAATCAACAGCTATTTCCGTTTCTTACATCTCAAAATAATCGTTTCCATGTCCCAAAATAAAAATGTGGTGGAATCGTATAGCAGGAACCTTTCAGTGTCCAGACCAATTCCGGGTTGTTCCACCAGCTGTTCTTTTTGGGGTGGGATGAGCACAGACATGAACACCTCACTGTGGCATCAAATGCCTTACATTGTATTTGGATGTGTCATTATATTGAGTCATGGGTTTATCTGCAATCCCACATGTACCCACACCAACTTTTCCATTCACACTCTCAGGAGAGGCGAATATACTGCGTTTTACCTAAAGAAAAAAAAAAAAAACAGTGGAGAGTCATGGTAAAGAAGACATGTAAAATGATTACTGATCTGGTAAACAGAACTATATATAAGCCTCCATTACTTACTTGACCCTTCTTGTTTTTTGAATAAGCTTTATTGTTAAACTGCTGCCATTTGGATTTCTGGTCCTCTCGCTCTTGTTCCAGCTCTTTCATCCTCTGTACTTTTTTCTGTGCCTTTTTCTTCTTGTATTCCCGTTGCTCTGCCTGCAGCTCCTTCCTTGAAGGGCACAAACACACATGTACACAATCAGGTATCCCATTACTGACATGACAAGTACAGACATGCATCCATACAAAATACATATCTATTTCACTTCCTTAAAAATGATAGCTTATACCTAAATATTGAGATATTCCAGCTTCATGGTCAGATCTTCCTTGCATAATGGAATTAGTACAACATACCAATAACTTGATTCCAAAACCAACCAATAATACCAAAGACCTTAAAATGAAAATCTTATTTATATAACTGTTATAAAAGCTTTAGAGAAATCTGGATGTTTAGTTAGATCATTAATATGAGAAATATGAGATTGAGATGACATGAGATTTTTAGAGGACTCAGACTCAAAGAAATCCCTTCCTATTTTTAATTGTTTGTTTTTTTAAATGCAATGTGAAAATGTGTCTTAGTGACAAGCATCATACTGAGCAAAACACACTGTGAAACAGTCACACACAAACTCACTTGGATTTGGGTTTGCTTCCTTCCTCCTTGCTGCTTTTGGCTTGCTCAGCTGCTTTGAGCGCGTGCAGAGGCACCACCTCAGCATTGCCATAGCCCGTGAAGGTGATAGCAGCTGTGCCGTTCTCACTATCGATCTCCTCTATCTCTGCTTCATACTGCCTGCAAAGGACAAAGCACTGTAAGCAGATGAGTACAGGCATACAAAACTACACACTCTCAATTATTCCAAAACACATTTAAAGACAGTCTCAACAAGGCGTAAACTACAGGCAGAAAGACCGAATGCACCCGTCTGTGAAAGCTGAAAGAAAAGCAAGAAGGAAAAGATACTCACAGATTTTTTTTGTCAGGCTCCCTCTTGTCAAAAGTATTAATGCAAGTGTGCAAGTGTGTCTGTGTGTGCGAGATACTCACTGTCCATCCTGGCTCCACAAAGCCATGCAACGATCTCCTACTTTCCAGCTGTGTTTTGGTGGTGCAGCATCTGAACTGTTGTTACTAGCTATGCCCTCTGCTGGCTGAGCCGTTAACAAATCTTTTGTCAACTCAATCACCTCCTAAAGATGGATATAAATAAATAAATAAATAAATAAATAAATAAATAAAATCAAAAGATACAAAATCTTTCCCTGATTATATTTCTATCCAAATAGTAGTGGTTTCTTACAGGAATGGTTTAATGGGTGACCTTGTGCAAGACGTAGACAAATTCCTTGTACATGCAAAGTGCTTGGCAAAATTAACTGATTCCGCTTAATAAGTACGTGAATGATGTACCATGGCCTTTTGGTAACACATCAGCATACAAATGAAGACCAAGTAAAGCTGTTCTATTACAGTGTTTCCAAAGTGGGACAATTATGAGTCTCACCTGAAGGTCTTTCTGTAACTTTAGCAGATCTTCATTTTCTTGATCTGTAGAGAGCGCCGCTTCCACCTGCTGGAGCTGAGCTCTGTAGCTGCTCAGTTGCTTCACCAATTCATCCGACATCTGAAAAACACAGACAGTTTTAAAACAGGTCCATTCTCTTTAACGCACATAATTATCTTCGATGCATATGACTCGTATCCATACATTTCACATGAGACACTGAAGATCCCTAAAATATTTTGAAGCAAAATTTCACATTAATAGCAATATACCAAATAACTAATTGGTAAAATCTGATGCATTGCACATCTCTAACGCAACAAAATTGATGCTGAAATGCCTGACAATGGCATCACAGAGTGTCTGTGCTTCAAATGGATAAAATACATTCATTAAAACACATTTCAAATATATAAACATAACACTTAATCAACTTTTATGAAAAAAAAAATAAACAAAATGACTCACTGCCTTCACTCACATCGCACTGAAGCACATTCATCTAACATCACTTTATGCATTAATTTATATCACACTGTTATATCAATTTTACTCAATTCTGGAAGAAAAAAAGAATTGATATTCAAATGAAGATGGGGATTTTATGAATATGCAAATGAGGCCAAAACATCATGTTTCGACTTCGAGATCGCTTGATCACTTGACTGACCAATCAGCGCGCCGGATCGGTGTAATAACAATCCTTAGCACAATACTGTCCGAAAGCTAGACATTTTCATTATCCACAACCAGCATGCACAATTTAATTACTTAATAATGAATGCGTAAATGATTCATTTTATTAATTTACTCGTGAACTATTCTGAGTAATAACCAAAAATAACCAGGAATTAACACGATTCCTGAAAGCAGTTCACTACACTACGACTTCAGTTAGGCTTTTTATTTTGTTGATAAAGACACGCTTAGCTGTTTAAATACACATTAATATGTACAGACACTCGACATTGTAGCTAACAGGTAGAAATGCTAACGCGCTTTAGCATTACAGGCCCTGTGAGGAGCCAACGACAGATTTCACCCGTTTATTACATCAGCAGTGCTCTTACCTCTCCGTGTACTCCAAAACACACCTCTTTAAGATCTGTTAAAACTCTAATATCGATCAGAATCGCCCATATACACTTGGAATCTGGAGAAAATGGACGGTTTCGTTGTGTCCTTTCTCCTCTCCAACGGCACTCCAACGGAAGTGACGTTGTCCGCGTCGTCACAACGCTCTCGCGATAAAAATAAAAAAACAAAAAAAACAACTTATTCACTTTATAATCGCTAAGTGGCGCTTCTGAGTCGACAAAAGTAAAATGGGAATTAATACACCGTGAATTAGGGTGACTTTGTTCCACTGATATAAAAGTACAGACAGCCCAAATGTCCCGGAAGTTCCGGGAGTCTCCCGCATATTGATATCGGCTCCCTGATGCCCGCAAATTAGTTACAATCTCCCGGAATCTAGAAGCGAGCGAGCAAGAGCGCGCATGCGCGATAGAGACTGCGCTCCAAACCTTGTAGCGCGCGCGAGCACGGCAGAGAGGGAGGGGGAGCGAGAGACCTTGCATGTGTGTGCTAGTGTGCGTGTGTGCGTCATTAAACGCATGTAAGACAGAGAGCATCCTGATTGGCCTGTTTCGGTAAGTGAACTAATTAATTGTCAGTGTGGGCGGGCTTTTATCTCTATTTTTTCTTTTATCTTTTATTTTTAAAAAAACAAAGTATAAGACAGACACATTTTACGCCAGACTAGACGAAAGTGTCCCCCTGTCTTATACGCGTTAAACACAATGACAATGTTGCACGCTGTAAAGTTTGTAACAGTGACTTCAGCATTGCCCATGGCGTGGTAAATGATTGACGTGACTTCAACACGTTTCATTTCATTTTCAGCTTATATAAATAGTAAAAGTGATCTACATATTTTAATATAATTAACAAATAATTGGTTAACACTTTGCAATAAGGTTCATTATTTAACATTAGTTTACTACATTAGTTAACATGAACTAATAATGAACTGCACTTATAAAGCATTTATTTATCTTTGTTAATGTTAGTTTGGGGGGGCTTAGTGGTTAGCACGTTCGCCTCACACCTCCAGGGTCGGGGTTCGATTCCCGCCTCCACCTTGTGTGTGTGGAGTTTGCATGTTCTCCCCGTGCCTCTCCGGGTACTCCGGTTTCCTCCCCCGGTCCAAAGACACGCATGGTAGGTTGATTGGCATCTCTGGAAAATTGTCCGTAGTGCGTGAGTGAATGAGAGTGTGTGTGTGTGTGCCCTGCGATGGGTTGGCACTCCGTCCAGGGTGTATCCTGTCTTGATGCCCAATGACGCCTGAGATAGGCACAGGCTCCCCGTGACCCGAGGTAGTTCGGATAAGCGGTAGAAAATGAATGTTTTGAACATTTACTAATACATTATTCAAACCTTGTTAACAGTAGTTAATGCACTGTGAACATAAACAGCTGTATTTTTATTAATGGGGTTATTGTTTTTTGTTTTTTGAGGGTTTTTTCGGGGTCGGAATACCTCCCGGAAATGACTTTTTTGCAGTTTGGGATGTATGAAATCAGGGCTCTCAAGTTTTGAAGACAGGAAAGAGTGACATCTCCAACCCCCCCAGCGGACACCCCCACCCCCACCCCCATAGTGCTATTTTCTGATTGGCTATTGTGTAGCCTCTTTTTTGATTGGCTGATAAGTGTCAGGCTCGACTAAGAACTGCAGGGGAGACGCGCTTGATTCCTGCCCGGTTCCATAGAGACAGCGGTCCGGACTGATACGTTTTGGGTGCTGCGGCATATTAAATATATGATAAATAGTCAAAAAGTTTTTCTGCGTGACAAATACAATGTGTAGCGGGAGAGCGTGTCAAAAGGCCGAAATGCGTGAATGTCACGCTCAATGCAATTATGCATTGATGCTTGTTGTACTCAAATAATGTAATGTTGTATAGGAACATCACTTAGAAAACAGGATTTAGCTGGCTATAACCAAACCTTGCCTTGAAATATAAATAAATTAAAACATTAATAACACTAATAAAACATGTCAAAAGTCTGTTTGCTTAGTCTGGTCTAGAAATGAATCCACCTTGTTAATGTTTATTTAGTTACACCTGCTACACTATGTCATCTGCACCATTCTTAGTCACTACTGATTGTGTTACGGACAAGTTAGCGACCATTCCACCTCAAAAGCAGGTAAAAAAGCCTAAACATAATCTTAAAAACCTCTTAATTCTTGTAGTCACAGAAAAGCATTCAAAAAGCAGGTCACCAGCTGGTGGTTTCATTACACAACACATTTTATGAGTTATTATTTTTATTATTAAACCATTAAATTTAACCTATTTTGGTTGTTCTTTTCGAGATCGCTATTATCAAGAACATAAACATTAGTGGTCTGTCTTATGAATATTTGAAGGAGTGTCAATGAAACCGAGAGTGAGGCATATGTGAGTGAAAAGTACTTTTATGTTTATTAAGAATTTTATTATACCATGAACAGCTTGATTGCAGTAGAAGGAATAATAAGGCTATAAAAGGCAATTCTTTAAACATAAGGTTTCGTGAAGTTTAAACTTCATAGGTTTGTGATTGGACAGTGATTGCATTTCGGGTACATCACGGCTGCAACAGTGTTGAAGGTAAATATAATGGAAAGGAGAATCATATGAACATTTGATGAGATCAGCAATTAAACCCTTGAAAAAAAACAATACATTGGTATTGGATTTTATTGTGAAGATTTAAAGTGATGAAGCAGAGATTAAAGTTTTTTTTTTAGCATGGTATTCGGTCATCGTGTCACAAATAATAAACAATACAATTAGTATATCGCATTTCACATTTTGCAGAGTACAAGTACAAATAACAAAAATAACCACTATTTCCATGACAAATTCAGGTTTCAAATAGTTTATTTCAAAACAAAGCAATGTCAGCCCTCAAAATCATAGCTCTACTATATATACACATTGTTTTTGGAAGCAGTCCTTTATCTGACATAGGACCAGTAGTAACATAGCAGACTCTTAAAAAAGAAAAACCTTCAGAACATTTTTGTTGAAAAAATTCGATTCAACCATTTTTTGTAGATTACACAGAAACATTACATCAGTGGTATTTTCCCATTTTACTACTCTTTCAATACTCTTATGGACAAGCCACACTGACTTTCCCTTATTTCCTGAACACCAAAGTCAACACAAATTCCCACTTGCTGTAGAACACCTGTGTGAAAAGCACCTGTGTGAAGCCATTTCCTTGGTGCTCTGCACACTATATTTATACAGATTTGTGTACAGGGTCATTATTAACTAAACTTATTATTAAACCATGACATTTTCAACCAAATCTGTATTAGCGAGACAGTATAACCTAAATTTTGTGAATTCACATATAAACAGCTTTGCCTGCCTTTTTATTCAGAGCTAGAAATGAGTTAGAAATGTGTCAGAAGGCAAT
This sequence comes from Tachysurus vachellii, assembly GCF_030014155.1. Taxonomy (NCBI): domain Eukaryota; kingdom Metazoa; phylum Chordata; class Actinopteri; order Siluriformes; family Bagridae; genus Tachysurus; species Tachysurus vachellii. The sequence continues at coordinate 23,786,383 of NC_083469.1, forward strand.
AGTGAGTTCCACACCTGAGGATTCAAGAGTAATGAAACAACCTTGGCATTGGGAACATTGATAAGGGCCTGTTGAACAGAGTATTGAAATGGGATCATAGTGTTGAATAGAAATGGAATCAATACCTATATTTTGGGCGTAAACTTGGCTTTTTCAACACGTTTACAAAACAGCAAATTTACAAAAATATAAAAAAAAAAAAATGCACCCCAAATGTACACACCCTGAGACAACAAAACATACAGATTAGTGCAGCAGTCCCTGAAAAGTCCTCACCCATGACTGATTTCACAAGAGAGTCATTTGAACATGGTAAAAAAATTCTCTGAGAAAAGTCCCATTAAAAAATAAAAAAAAGGAATATAATCAATGTAATTAATTACTCTTATATTAAGATTAGGTTTAGTTGAAATATACTTTGTAGGTAATTATTACATATGAAACCTCATTTATACTAAAATGCAATTGCTTAGTAACAGATCCTCATACATTACAAATCCTCATATAAGGGGTAAAGCTGGAATGAAATAAATAGTAAAATACAAATGAGTGTGTTGGCTTTTGACTATGGCTTTAAGGATTTTTAAAACACTCTGAAGGAGCTGAATTAGTTTTCACACATCCCCTGGGAAACAGTGAGTACAACCTACCTTACTGAATATAAATATACCCGAAAAAAAGAGGATTAATAAATGCTATACTGAGCTGTGTGTGTCTCTGTTATACTGAGAATTAAGAGTCCTTTTAGAGTGACGACGTGTGTATTTGTGTCCAGCTTGGAGATAGTGTAGCCTAACAAGGAAAACTCCACACGGACACAGATGAAGGTCACAATTCTAGCACTGTTACAATGGCTTTAAGAGGCGAAATAATTTAAACGATCTCAGACATATAATAAATTATAATGTGAGGGTTCTGCTGTTTACGCAAAGTAATAGAGTAATAAAGATTAAAGTCAAAGTACCAGAAGCCATGCAGTAATAGAATCAGTTGCAATGGGTTGTGTCAGAAAATTGGCTTGGCTCGTTGGTGACTATGAGATGATGAGAAAAGTCACATGGCACATGAACAAAGCTGGTCCGTTTGAGAAGAGTGACAGATAAGGAGGTGTTGTGTTAACTGACCTGTCTTAATTGAGCAATGTATCAAAGGGTTCTAAAACACTGAAAGAAAAATACAAACCTGTGATCTGGCTGGAACATCCTGAGGATTAGAAAAACCTAATACAACCAAATTATGCACTATCATCATCTGAAAACTTGTATTTTGCATAAACGATGAGCATGACGATTGCCATGACAATGCAGAGAGATCCTATAACAAGGTAGGCAATGCCTAAGAACTGATTCTTTCCTCCCATCCAGGAAACATTGGTGAAAACCACTGACTTTGTGCCTTCGAAGCTCTTGACAGGATAGTCTGGATTGTAGGTTAAGGATTCAAAAACATCAGCAAATGATTCTTTCAACAATGTTAACATGCCTGTGAATTTAACAGTGCTACTTGTTGAGGCACTTTAGGTTGATTTGATAAGAATCCTGCTTTGACACTCAGCAATGCAATGAAAATGAAAGAAAAAGAAAAAAATGGATTGCATACAGTCAACATTCAATCATTCCATATTCTTTCTATTTCTGCCCTTGTTGCTCTCTTTCTTCCTCTGTTTTTTTAGTTACACCCAACCAGACAAACCTGTCTGTGTGCATTTGTAGCTGATAGGTTTCCGTCCATCATAGACGTTGCATGCAAATAAAATATAAATTCTAGAAGAAATGGTTATCTTTAAAAGATATACAAAGTTGGTATTCATGAATACAACTGACAGACAGGCAGAGACACACACACGTGCACACAGACAGAGGCACGCACACAGACACACAGACAGGCAGGCACACACACAGGCACACAGACACATACAGGCACACAGACACATACAGGCACACAGACACATACAGGCACACAGGCACGCATAGACACACAGGCACGCATAGACACACAGGCACAGGCAGACAGACAGACAGACAGGCAGGCACACACACAGACAGACAGGCACACACAGACAGACAGACAGACAGACAGGCACACACAGACAGACACACAGACAGACAGGCACACACACACACACAGACAGACAGGCACACACACAGACAGACAGGCACACACACAGACAGACAGGCACACACACACAGACAGACAGGCACACACACAGACAGACAGGCACACACAGACAGACAGGCACACACAGACAGACAGGCACACACAGACAGACAGGCACACACACACACACAGACAGACAGGCACACACACACACACAGAGACAGACAGGCACACACACACACACACAGACAGACAGGCACACACACAGACAGACAGGCACACACAGACAGACAGGCACACACAGACAGGCACACACACACACACAGACAGACAGGCACACACACACACACACAGACAGACAGGCACGCACACACACACACACAGACAGACAGGCACGCACACACACACAGACAGACAGGCACGCACACACAGACAGACAGACACACACACACAGACAGGCACACACACACAGACAGAGACAGGCACACACACAGACAGAGACAGGCACACACACAGACAGAGACAGGCACACACACAGACAGAGACAGGCACACACACAGACAGAGACAGGCACACACAGACAGAGACAGGCACACACACACAGACAGACAGGCACACATACAGACAGAGACAGGCACACACACAGACAGAGACAGACAGACAGACAGGCGCACACAGAGACAGACAGACAGACAGACAGGCACACACAGACAGACAGGCACGCACACACAGACAGACACACACACACACAGAGACAGGCACACACACAGACAGACAGGCACACACACACAGACAGACAGGCACACACACAGACAGAGACAGGCACACACACAGACAGAGACAGGCACACACACAGACAGAGACAGGCACACACACAGACAGAGACAGGCACACACACACAGACAGAGACAGGCACACACACACAGACAGAGACAGGCACACACACACAGACAGAGACAGGCACACATACAGACAGAGACAGGCACACATACAGACAGAGACAGGCACACATACAGACAGAGACAGGCGCACACACACAGACAGAGACAGGCGCACACACACAGACAGAGACAGGCGCACACACACAGACAGAGACAGGCGCACACACACAGACAGAGACAGACAGACAGGCAGACAGGCACACACAGACAGGCAGGCACACACAGACAGACAGACAGACAGGCACACACACACAGACAGACAGGCACACACACACAGACAGACAGGCACACACACACAGACAGACAGGCACACACACACAGACAGACAGGCACACACACACAGACAGACAGGCACACACACACAGACAGACAGGCACACACACACAGACAGACAGACAGGCACACACACACAGACAGACAGACAGGCACACACACACAGACAGACAGACAGGCACACACACACACACAGACAGACAGACAGGCACACACACACAGACAGACAGGCACACCCACACAGACAGACAGGCACACCCACACACAGACAGACAGGCACACCCACACACAGACAGACAGGCACACCCACACACAGACAGACAGGCACACCCACACACAGACAGACAGGCACACCCACACACAGACAGACAGGCACACCCACACACAGACAGACAGGCACACCCACACACAGACAGACAGGCACACCCACACACAGACAGACAGGCACACCCACACACAGACAGACAGGCACACCCACACACAGACAGACAGGCACACCCACACACAGACAGACAGGCACACCCACACACAGACAGACAGGCACACCCACACACAGACAGACAGGCACACCCACACAGACAGACAGACAGGCACACCCACACAGACAGACAGACAGGCACACCCACACAGACAGACAGACAGACAGGCACACCCACACAGACAGACAGACAGACAGGCACACCCACACAGACAGACAGACAGACAGGCACACCCACACAGACAGACAGACAGACAGGCACACCCACACAGACAGACAGACAGACAGGCACACCCACACAGACAGACAGACAGACAGGCACACCCACACAGACAGACAGACAGACAGGCACACCCACACAGACAGACAGACAGACAGGCACACCCACACAGACAGACAGGCACACCCACACAGACAGACAGACAGACAGGCACACCCACACAGACAGACAGACAGACAGGCACACCCACATAGACAGACAGACAGGCACACCCACACAGACAGACAGACAGACAGGCACACCCACACAGACAGACAGACAGACAGACAGGCACACCCACACAGACAGAGAGACAGGCACACCCACACAGACAGACAGGCACACACACACACACACAGACAGACAGGCACACACACACACACACAGACAGACAGGCACACACACACACAGACAGACAGGCACACACACACACAGACAGACAGGCACACACACACACAGACAGACAGGCACACACACACACAGACAGACAGGCACACACACACACAGACAGACAGGCACACACACACACAGACAGACAGGCACACAGACAGACAGGCACACAGACACACAGACAGGCACACAGACACACAGACAGACAGGCACACAGACAGACAGGCACACAGACAGACAGGCACACAGACAGACAGGCACACAGACAGACAGGCACACAGACACACAGACAGACAGACACACAGACAGACAGGCACACAGACAGACAGGCACACAGACAGACAGGCACACCCACACACAGACAGACAGGCACACCCACACACAGACAGACAGGCACACCCACACACAGACAGACAGGCACACCCACACAGACAGACAGACAGGCACACCCACACAGACAGACAGACAGGCACACCCACACAGACAGACAGACAGGCACACCCACACACAGACAGACAGACAGACAGACAGACAGGCACACACACACAGACACACAGACAGACAGACAGGCACACACAGACAAACAGACAGGCACACCCAGACAAACAGACAGGCACACAGACAGGCACACCCACACAGACAGACAGGCACACCCACACACAGACAGACAGGCACACCCACACACAGACAGACAGACAGACAGACAGGCACACACACACAGACACACAGACAGACAGACAGGCACACACAGACAAACAGACAGGCACACAGACAAACAGACAGGCACACAGACAGACAGGCACACACACACAGACAGACAGGCACACACACACACAGACAGACAGGCACACACACACACAGACAGACAGGCACACAGACAGACAGGCACACAGACACACAGACAGGCACACAGACACACAGACAGGCACACAGACACACAGACAGACAGGCACACAGACAGACAGGCACACAGACAGACAGGCACACAGACAGACAGGCACACAGACAGACAGGCACACAGACAGACAGGCACACAGACAGACAGGCACACCCACACACAGACAGACAGGCACACCCACACACAGACAGACAGGCACACCCACACAGACAGACAGACAGGCACACCCACACAGACAGACAGACAGGCACACCCACACAGACAGACAGACAGGCACACCCACACAGACAGACAGACAGGCACACCCACACACAGACAGACAGACAGACAGACAGACAGGCACACACACACAGACACACAGACAGACAGACAGGCACACACAGACAAACAGACAGGCACACCCAGACAAACAGACAGGCACACAGACAGGCACACCCACACAGACAGACAGGCACACCCACACACAGACAGACAGGCACACCCACACACAGACAGACAGACAGACAGACAGGCACACACACACACAGACAGACAGGCACACACACACACAGACAGACAGGCACACACACACAGACAGACAGGCACACACACACACAGACAGACAGGCACACACACACACAGACAGACAGGCACACACACACACAGACAGACAGGCACACACACACACAGACAGACAGGCACACACACACACAGACAGACAGGCACACACACACACAGACAGACAGGCACACACACACACACAGACAGACAGGCACACACACACACAGACAGACAGGCACACACACACACAGACAGACAGGCACACACACACACAGACAGACAGGCACACACACACACAGACAGACAGGCACACACACACACAGACAGACAGGCACACACACACACACACAGACAGGCAGGCACAGAATTACACTAATTGGATAGGCAATGTGTATTAATTGCAGTTGACAAAAGGATACTGTATTTAATCTCTAAGGTATAGTTTCCAGCAGGCAAACCATTTGCATAAGCTCCCCCTGTGATTCGCCCATACAACTTCCTGAAGTTAGGAAGTGCTGCACGCCTCATCCACACCAGGAAGTCCTGGTTCAGAAAGCCATTATTGGCCTGGTCATTTGGGTCCAGCTCATACACTGGCTTTTGCCAGTTTATGGGCTTCGTTGTACCTGAGAAGACAAACATAAGCTTTCATCTATAAGGCACGATCAGAACTCAAAGCTTTTTCATACTGCAGAGATAAACGTGATTTCTCCAAAAGATATTCTATACAGGTCATTTCTGGATGGAGAGATCCATCTAATATGTCAGTCCAAAAATCTCTCATTGCTGTTCATTTTTTCTCTAGTGTTTGGCTCTAGTGTTATGTGGCATGAAGTGAAGAAGAATTACTGTTACCAACCTTTTTCCAACAGTATTCCTGAGGGGATTTATTCATCTCAACCCACAACTCGACTACAATTTTAAAAATTTCTTTTAAAAAAAAATTTGCGGCTTACTTTTTAGCCATTTACAGCTACATTTAATCTTGTGGAATTTCCATGAAACAAGATAGCTTCTGCTTATAGTTTATTGTTAGCAGAGATAAATTGTTTGCTCATCAGCCTTGTCTTTTTGCTTCTTAAATTTAATAAAACACTAAAACACATCTTGTCATGTTACTGACACACTACATATCGCTGTCCTGAAAACTACCGTAAATAAAACTGCCGTAAATAAGCTTGGTGGAGGAAACACCAGCTACACTGTTATTAGAGTATTATCTTTTACATATAGTATTTACACCACCAAAAAACTTTTCAGAATACCAGTTCTGTAATGAAAGACTGTAACTTGGATAAATACCAGCGAAAGCGTCGGCAAAGGAGCCGTTGACAAAAGCAGGATTCCTGTATTTGACGTTGTAATCTGTCCACCATGCAATTCCTTTCCGGTCAAATGGAACCAGTACATTCTGTCCATTGACAATCTGGTACAGCGTAAAGGAGTCTTTATAGAAAAGAAGAAGACATTTAGAGCAGGCAAAGGCTCATTTACTACAAGATATGTGAATGCCTCTAATTCATGATTCTAGTTTCAAGACCAAAATATTCTTGCTTAAAATCCAAGACTAAATGGAGAACAAAAATTAAAAACAACGAAAAAATTTGTGTCTTTAAAACATAGTATCTAAGAAGCTGTATATAATATAATTTAATTATAAATGACTCACAGAAGAAAATGTAGTCAGATAAAGAAATGTATTCAGAAAATGAATCATGTCCTCCTGACTTTGGGTATATTTATGTTTAAGGCGACTGTTTATTTCAGTTACACACAAACTTAATGCTAATGTTGTGAAATTAACTTCATATTAACGAATATACTGCTAGCTATTCAATCCGCACAAAAGAAATAACAACCCATAACACTATAAAGGGTTAGTGAATGTCTCTGGGAGCTGATGTGCTTGAATGAGAGCTGCATTACTGGAAGGAATGGAATGGATTTTTTATGGATGATTGGTGTTTTATCAATATTTTATTGCATGCATAAATATTAGCATTACTGAAAGGCTTTAGTATATCCTAGCAGGACATTTTAATTTATGTATGGCCTTCAAAAAACATTCGAGCACAGCTTCACTGAAGAGAGAATACAGCTAGGAGGCATTAGTCTTAGGTATGGTCTTTTTTCCAAATTGTTATTTTTACAAGAAAACAGGTAGAAGAGTGTCAGGAACAATGTAATGTGATGTGATACCATTGAACATGCTGTTTGCTATGGATCCGCAGGGAACGATAGGTGTTCCATTGGACGTATTCTGATAGGGAGAGCATGTGCTATCTGGAGACTGTAGAAAACAATATTCAAATTCAACAGACAGAATAAATATCGAACAATCATTAATTATAACAGATTCAAAAGGCAAGACAATACCTGAATGTACTTTGTCTCCCCCACCAGCTGGTTGGGGTCTACAGACACCCCGTATGTTCTGTAGTTCTGATAGTAATTAGTCATGGCATAGTAGAAGAAGACAGGGCCCTGAAAACAGGAAGTTTATCTGGTCATTCAAAAGCATTTATTTTGACAGGTCACAAAAAGAAAAGAGTGAAACTGAGTGAAAATGGTGGTACCTCAAAAAGCTCACTGAAGGAGAAATTGACAGCACATGTGCAGCCTATTTTAGCAGGGTCGATACATTGGGAACAGGAAGAATCACTCGAAATGCCTGTGTAATCTCTCTGTAAGTCAGTAAAAGTTTAAAGGAATACTTAATAGTTCAACCACAATGACATTTATACAATTAAGACATAGGGAAAAGTGTCTGAATGGTATTTTGCACTATTCCAACAATGAGTCTAAAGAAAAAAGGCAACTTTACAGCCTTCAGTTGCATATAGACTCAATTCCTAAACACAACTTTCATTCCTTGGTCATGATAGGTCATGATTCCTTTTAGTTAAAAGCTGCTGTGGTAATCATAATGACTCGCAAACACATAGCCCAGGATTCCTGTGCTGCATATATGGTGCATTTTAAGTGGTAAGTTGCAAGCTGTAATAATGCTATTTCCCATTTGAGCATGTTCAATGTATGAAGAGGAAAAAAGAAAAGATGAACACCTAAATCAAAAACATACCCTCATCTACACTTAATTTCCATTAAACCATTAAAGTCCTGATTTATGGGTGCTTATCTAGTGAACCATACAAAGAAAAGCATTTGGCAGGCTATCATGACCAAGGAATGAAAGTTGTCCAAATTCACAGGAAAGAAATAAAAAGAAAGATAAAAAGTAAAAAAAGTTGTTTTTTTTCCCCTGATGCTTTCTATTCTGTTGTTGTTTAAGGTCAGAGTAGAGTTTAAAACATCAAACATCAAAATGAGTCATTTTCCAACCATACCTCTAGGCATTTTTGTGAAGGATAAATAAACATATCTGTATTCTCACAAACAAAATGGCTGAAGTGAAGCGAGCATACTGCTACTCGTGTGTCACATGGCAGCATGGCAAACACTGAGACAGTTCTATCTGCCCTCTTCTGCATACCTCAGTGCTCAGACAGGAAAGAGTTTCATTTTAAATGAAGCATTCTGTCTTACTACATTTGAGGCAAGTGGAGTATCGTATACATGCGATTTTTGAAAAGCATATCCACACTTTCAGCTGATGTATTCTCTCCTACCTCCAGCACTTTGATGTTCTGTGAGGTGACAAAGAGCGCCACTCCGATGCCGATGAAGGCCAAGCCGATGAGAGTGAAGCCGGGGATGACGATGCCAGCAGACAAAATGGGCTGCCAGGCTGGAAGTCGCTGCTGGGTGAACGCGGTGTTATCTGGCCTATTGGCCATTGAGCCCTTGGTTGCCATCCTGACAATATCTGAAAAAAGGAGACAGTCACTTGGGCTAATAATAATTGTGTTTATTTTGTGTTTATCTTAGTGACTGTTGAATCTATAAGATTGAAGAACTTATGGTAGCAAAACAGCATTTAGGAAACTATTCATCCAAATGGAAAAGAAAAAGTACCATGGAAAGGGGAAAAAAGTACCATTTTTCTTAATCGGTTCGCTTCCAAAAGATTTTGGAAAAGTAATTCTGAACTCAAAAATGTGATTTTTTTTTTCTTCACACAGTAAATTCAGTGAGATGTACTGAACTATAAAAACCCTGTTTCGCAGCTTGCTCTACAAGGAGAAGGCAAATCCAAGGGAGGGCAATGTGGTTTAGATGGAGTGAAAAGCTAAACCACATTATGCAAGTTATAAACCTGTGAATAAGTTGTTTCTATAGAAACCATATATGAGAACGAATATAAACCTGTAATCTGAATCAACACACCCTGTAGCAATTTTTATTTACTCAGCTTATTAAAAAAAAACGATTCGATCATTTAAATTATACCATAGCGAATATAGTAGCTGCTTGGATGTTACAAAACACAAGAAAAAAAAATTCAACGTAATTTCGTTAAATATTGTTTTACCAGCTTTTGTAAAAAATAAAAGACAGCAATGTTATTATGTTGCTATTAATATGGATTATATCTGTTATATCTAATGTTATATCAGCTAGAAACAGTCTTTCCCTCACCAGCCTCAGATCTTTGTCTCTCTTGAAAATTACCAAACAAAATTGTTGAAGACTGTTGCAATTTTTTTAATTGATAGCATCTGACATTTACCAATCAATAAATAAATAATAAAAAACTATACTCCTTTCAAGTATGTTACAATACAGGATATTTCACCAAAGATTAGTTTCTTGAGAGAGTTGTGTAGAGTTACATAAGTTACACTTTGACTTAATGTGTATTATTAAGCATATTATAGACCGTTTTAATTACCACAAACCTTAGACCTAATATTTAAAAACATTTGTTTGGTCGATTGAGAGTCAGAGAAGACAATAAGTCTTAAGCATAACAAGCATAGCAAATGCTTCTTGTAGAGTAAGTTTATGTCTTTCCGTGACTTTACTCACCTGTCCGATAAACTTCACTTAAACCAATGAGAAGTTTAATCAAATTTACCAAACAGAACAGAGTTTAAACTTACTGTTGTTTTTTTCTTTTTCTGTTGTTTAAAAAATATCGTCGACGATGAGATAACACCCAAAACCCTCACACTTTACCTGTAGTGCTACCTGAAACAGGTACTTCCTGTGGGCGGGGCTTTGGAACAAAAATCATCTTAAATTTTAAATAAATGTAATAATAGGAGATATATTAGAGAAGAAATAATCTAAAAATATATATAATCGAAGTAATATAATATAATTAAGAGACTGAAATTCTAGTGATACATAATATTAGCACATATCCGTCACAAAATATCAGCAAAGCCTTATAACAATACACTTTTGTAATAATATTATTTCAGAAACCAGGATCGAAATGACTACAAAGCTCTACAGCTCTACAATGTATTTTATGATCTCATGAATTAAGGTAAATTGCTTCATTTAGCATTCAGGCTCCCTAACAAGTGCACTATATAGTACATAAAGCATAGGGTGTAGATTTGATTGATGGAACATTTCACCAATTAAAATGTCGAGAATCCTTCGCCCCGCCCATTTCGAACTCAACTGGATTATGTGGTTGGTTCTTTTCATAGCTGCAGTCACACAACTGCTTCCTTTGTGCCGGACGGTAGCTCACGAGAGGTAAATAAAAATATGGTTTAGTTAAGTGCTTCTGATATTTGAAAATAGGTTCAAGTGACTTTCCATGTTCGAGTATTAAGTGCTGTGTTTTAATAGTGGATTAGTGGTTGCTAGAGTGCTACCTTTGATGCTTTATTGCGACTGCTTGCGGTGCTATATAGCTAAGCTAGCTAACTAGCTAACGCTTTTCGATTGTATTTTTTTTCCTACCCGCTTTCTGTAGAAGTCCCATCCTACTGTCCGCTTGATTGGTAGTTCGCCTGTCCGCTTGCTTTATTAGCCAATCCAGATACAGGATCCGGAATACGACTAACCAATCATGAAGGAGAAAGAGGGAATTGGAATACGAGTGGGGAAAAAAAATATCGCAGGCTAGTGTGCTCATTGTATTGTTTTGTATTGTATTGTATTGTATTACAGTTTTATTCATGTTAGATGGTTTAAGCACTAACTTGACAAGACGTGTTATAATCGCTAAACTGTTAAATTGTCGTCTTAACTTTGCCCTCTATAGTTTGAAATGAAGGTTTATTTATTTACTGGTCACAACCTTTGGCATGGGGGAGCTTTTTATTTCAGTAAATCAAATAAATTTATAAATGAATGAAGTTTGCGATTTGTTTTGAACACAAAGAGTCTAGACAAAGATAGTAACAGTTGTTTATGTTAAAAGTAATAATAAGTGACGTTTCACAGCTTGTTGTACCTTTTCCTTTAGAATAGAATAGAATAGAATATAGACGCCTTTATTACCACCACATGTACATTACAGCACAGTGGAATTCTTTTCTTCACATATCCCAACTGAGGAGGTTGGGGCCAGAGTGCAGGGGCAGCTATGACACAGTGCTTAAGGGCATGGTTAAGGGCCTTGCCCAAGGGCCCAACAGTGGCAGCTTGGGGGGTGCTGGGGCTTGAACCCTGATCCTCTGATCAACAACCCAGAGCTTTAACCACTTGAGCCACCACTGCGCACTGTGTTAAGGACATCAGTATAATATATTATAATAAATTTCGTTTTGATTTGTAATTTTGCTTGTTTCATAGCTTATCTTGTACTAATCTTGTTTTCGTCCAATTAAATGCATTTTAGAACTTATATGTTCCGCCCACCCACCCACTCAGGAGAACATTAGCAGCGAACACGATTTGCCATTTTTCCAACAATCACTCAGCTGCCGTTTTAGTTTTATTTGTAATATAGATGAAATTTGTTTAAGGTCACAGGTGACTTTTCAGAAGTGTGTTTTTAAAAAAACACACAAACAAAGCACCTTGATTTTTTACGATATCGTCTTCGGTCCCTTGTTAATCTTTTTGCTGTTTTATCATGTTCAGCCAGTTATCTATACTACCAGCAGGTTTGTGTAAAATCAATGAGGGTGTATGAAAGCGACGGGCTGTTGAATATGTAACACGGCGTCACTGCGACCTCACTGTGTTTTCAAATGTTAATACGTTTCATCAAATCATGAATCCCAAGTCATTTCAAGTAGCTTACATCAACCGACAGAGCTGCTGTAGACAAATAGGCGATTAATCGACGCCTTCTGCTCATTAAAAATTGAGAATTTAACAGTGCTGTGGTCAAACTATATTAAACAAATATATAGCAGTTTGTATGGATACTACAAGAAGTCATGTTTAAGGATTGTGTCTTGGTCTCACATAGTCCTCATCTGTTGCATTTTATACGTTTTAATGAAAATGTCTAAAATATTCACCACTAACCTTTTTATAAAGTGTCTTTCAAACTGTTATGAACTTGATAAATATCATGGATGTCTAAATTTCTTACATTTAAAACCTTTTTTTAAAATAACTGATCATTTTGACCAGCTACAATTCTGACACAATATCCACAACACACTCGCGAGGTTGCTCTCTTTCCTGGTTTCTCACCTATTTCTTATTCTGCCTTTATTCCCCAGTGATTGAATGGATATTTCCCGGTGCACCGAGAAATGGGTAAAACAAAACAAGGTTACTGTAATGTGCATTTGTTGTGAATTTTTCATCGTTACAAACATCACATTCAAACAGCATCATCATCATCTTATCGTTTTTGAATTATTTATTCATTTGTTTGTTCTGTCATATCAGGGGCATGTTGAGGACGTTTTATTAATTTTTTATTTTATTTTTTTGTTTGGCATGGGGCAAGGCCCCGCCGAGTTATTGGACGCAGGGCAGTACTAAGCTCTCATTTCTGTCCTCCTACCATGAGATGTTCTATATGCTATGTAGTACTACCCCAGTTAATCATTGATCAAATAGACATAAAGAGAATTTCAATGTTCCTCTTCCTGCTCCTTTTCCCACTTTCCATCCCATTCTCTTTTTCATCTTTCATGCATCTTATTGTCACATGTTGTTTTCTAAATTGATCCAATGTGCCTTCTAGGGATGCCAGTAATTCTTACCTTTTTTCTGCTCCAGATTTTCTAAACCTGCTGTATTTTTTAAACAATTAGCCCGGTGACTGTTAGGCAATGTCACGTGACTGCACAAAAAATAGAGATTTCATCTGAATGGAGAAATTCTTTTTTTTTTCTTCCAGAAAATGGCTCAGTCGTAGCATCCACACACACGTTGTTTCTCATCAGTCCCATCAGAAATATCCTGGTATACCTGGACAAATCAGTAAAGGTTCCACATAGAACTATAGAAAATGAAGAGTGATTGCAATAGAGTTACTGTATATAACTATAGCTCCTGAAACCTGCAACTGGCCGCACTACACGCACGACCTGACAGGCGATATGGCTGATGGTGAAACGATGATGATGATGATGATGATAGTCACATATGCATTCATTACTCCTAAGCCCTATCCAGAGAGGATTAAATTTGCAGGGACAGTTTTCTATTTTACAGGTGCTACACTGTGATTTTATTTCCATCCACTTCGGCTACGTGGTTGTCTGTCATTCCCAGTCCTCCTCTGAGAAATCTTCAGGCCAAAAAATTATTTTTTCCCCAAACTTCACTGATAATTATAGCGTCATTCTGATGCATGTTTCTGTTTTTTCCTATTCAGATATCTCCTCGCATTGAAAAAAAAGCTCTTTGCTGCTACATGCCGTGTTTGTACACCGTCTCATAGCGTGCAGATGATCGAATCTCCCCATTTATGAAATTTCCAGATTGCAAGACAAAATACAGTCAATATACATACAAAACCTCAACAACTAAACAAATTACCTGGGAAAAGATTTTCAGGAGAAGTCAGAAAATATTATTATTAAGAAGAACTAATAATAATGGCAGCTACAGGTATCGAGCATTGGTTTCAAAGTTTTCATAGGGGATGTTAAATGCTGATGAATGGATGGATGCAGTAATTGATTTTATATTGATTTTATGTTTCCATTCATACTGCTAATCATTTACTTATTCATTTTTCGAACGGGTTTTAACGTTTAGAAATCCAGGTTCGAATGTCAGACAACCGTCTAAATACTCGCTCCATTTCCTTCTCTCTCTCTCTCTCTCTCTCTCTCTCTCTCTCTCTCTCTCTCTCTCTCTCTCTCTCTCTCTCTCTCTCTCTCTCTCTCTCTCTCTCTCTCTCTCTCTCTCTCTCTCTCTCATCTCATAGATATATATAATCTATCTATGTCTATCTATATCTGTCTATCTATCTAAAATGTATTAAAGACATCCTGCTGATAATCCAGTTCAAATCTGGCTTTAGTTTGTCTAACCTTCTGACTATTATACCGTACGTTATTACAGTATATTAACGTATGCTTTTTCCTGTCTGTTTCTAAGCAACAAACAACACAAGACCAGGCAACACAATTAGGGCTCTTACTTGTCTGGTGGGCGAGCTAATAGACGTATAATGTATGATTTATCCATCCGTCTGTCTATACCCTCTCAGAGCTTTATTATAGTTTATTAGCATGACCAAAGCCCCAGGTGGAGTGTGTGAGATTGCTCTGTATTTTGTTTCATTACATTACCGCCAGCTGTGAGTGTCCACATCAGAGCCATCAGAATCAATCATATCAGAATCAGGTTTATTGGCCAAGTGTTTTGACCCCCACAAGGAATTTGGTTTCATCTGTTTGTGTCTCTCAAAAGTACAGACATAAATAACATTATACTATACAAGACAACATAATACAGACTATACACGACAATGTAGACGATGTGATACAATATATTCAGAATGAGTATTAAATATGAATACAGAATATATGGCGGGTCAGTTATATAATATATAACTGACTATATATATATTATAGAATATAATTATGGTGAGTTGTTAATCGGGGTGATTGTCTGGGAAAAGAAACTTTTCCTGTGTCTGGCTGGAAAATACATGATGATACATGATGAGGTTGGTGTCCGGAATCTGTGTTGGTGTTGGGCACGGGTTCAACACGGATTCCGGGTTAAACCTTATTCCTAACTATACGGTTTCTTTTGAAGAGATCACTTCCCTGTGAATTCCTCATGCTGTGTATTTTATCCGTGTGTGTGTGTGTGTTTTGAGTGACCTGCATCTGAACACACACGCATTCATCCGTTCATCCCGTGTCAGATCCGTCATCTAGCATCTCTCACAAACTCCACCTCTATTCATCTCAACTTGCTCTGTTTTCCTCCTATTATTTTTTAAATTCCATTTCCATCTTTGTTCCTGTTTCAGGAGAGGCCTCTGTCGTCCTCCATCATGCTGTCAAAGAAAGACACAGGCTCTTCCTCCTCATCTTCCTCCTCTTCCTCAGGAGGGAATGGGGCTGATCGGGCCCTGGAGACCTCGGCCGGGTCCCAGTCGGGAGCTGCGACCATTTCTGCCGCTTCTTCGGCAGATGTGAAAAAAAAAGAAAGGGCATCCCCGAGCGGAGAGGCGAGTGGAGCACCTCTGCCTCACCTACCCAGCTCGGGAGGGGCAGATCAGGACTCTGCAGAAGGGCGCAGGACCAGCCGTCGCAAGAGAGCCAAAGTGAACACCTAAATTTTTCTGCATTAAGGCTGAGACATGTTTTGTCACACTCAATACAACTTTAATGCATTGTTGTTTGGATTAAAGTTCTAAGGACCATATAGTCAAATGATTTTGTCGAACTTGAGAAAAATCTAAACGGATTCCAAATCCGTATAAACACCCTTAAAATATCCAGTTAATGAGAATACATGAAAGCGAATGCATGAGGAGGGAATTTCTGAGACATCTCCTTACTCTGATTGATTAGTTGATGTTGGTGGTATTTTTTTTTTCCCCCTCTTCTTCAGAGTCTGGTGTACTACAAAGCCTGTAGTGTCTCCAAGCTCAGTTATATTGTGGAGAATGCCAAATATTACAAAATTTTCTGACTAAAAATCACCGGGAAGGAGGATTGTAAGTAACCAAATGTCGCCCGAGTGAGAAGTCACGGTGCTTAATAACGCTTCTGATATCCCTTTTAGGTTAACGAAGGTAAAAGCATTTGAAACCGTTAATTGTGTTACAGTTTAGATATCAGCTCATGCCTGAGTAGCACTTTTTAAATAGAGATAAATATTGTGTGTCATCCGTGTATTCCGTGTGTGTGAGCTGGTTGTAAGGAAGATTGTGCATGTGGCCCATGCTGCAGGTGGAGTACAGGGAGATGGACGAGAGCCTGGCGAACCTCTCGGAGGATGAATACTACTCAGAGGAGGAGAGGAATGCTAAAGCGGAGAAAGAGCGAAAGCAGGTGGTCCCTCCACCTGCTCCACCTGTGGAGGAGGAAAACGACAGTGAGCCAGAGGAACCCTCGGGTGAGAAGAGCTTCACCACACCGCTCGCTTTTATTTGCCGGGTTTT
Source organism: Tachysurus vachellii (assembly GCF_030014155.1). Taxonomy (NCBI): domain Eukaryota; kingdom Metazoa; phylum Chordata; class Actinopteri; order Siluriformes; family Bagridae; genus Tachysurus; species Tachysurus vachellii. The sequence goes on from NC_083469.1 coordinate 23,803,669, forward strand.
CCTGTTTTATGTTCATTAAAAAGTTGATCAGAACTGTAATTTAGCAGAATTGTGTGTTTTTAATTTTTTTTTTAGTGGTTAAGAAGTTGGACCACTGATCGGGAAGTTTTTGAGTTTTCTCTACCACGGCGACAATGTAGCTCATTTTCTGGGGCTTTTTTTTCCTTTTTTTCTTTCGCATTGTTGTCAGGTTTAGAGGGTGCAGCTTTTCAGAGTCGCCTCCCACACGATCGAATGACCTCACAAGAAGCAGCGTGTTTCCCTGACATCATTAGTGGTCCACAGCAGACGCAGAAGGTCTTCCTGTACATCAGGAACCGTACGGTAAGGCCTACGTTCAGTCAGGGTTTTTAGATAATGCACCATTCTCGATTAGAGCATTATATCAGCTGGGGGAAATTGTATGGTGCAGTACCCTCAGTCACCTTATGCCTATATTTCTCACTTTAGTGCTTAACAGCAATTGGACTAAATCAGGAATTAGACGTACCTATAGATATAAAATTGTAATGATGACAGGCTGGTTAACACAATTAGTTTGTCTGAAAGTGTGTCGACTCTCCACCCCTGCCCTGTTTTGGGCTTTTTTCTAACTAAGCTAATAATGTGCACTTAAATAGCAAGTACATCACTACCATAGTATACAAATATAAAGCAATTAAACAGAAAAAAAAGACACTTCATAGTAATGCAATTAAGTATTCATCATTATTCAGCCCTTCAGTCAGTACATGTAGAATCACATTTGGCTGCAACTCTCCTTGGATATTTCTCTAGTCTCTTCTGTATCCATCAAGTCCCTGTTGATGAAACCTGTCTCCATAATACAATGCTACCACCAACCATGCTTCACTGTATTGACTGTGTTCTCAGGGTGATAGATGGGTTGAGTTCATGCCCAAATTACTTTTTGTTCCATGAGACAGAGAACCTTTTTCTATGTTTACAGGCAAATATCAAACTAGATCTCCTATGGCTAATTACTACAATAATGTTTTCTTTTAACCTCTTCTTTATAAGTCCCCTATTTGTGTAGTGTTTGCACTGTGGTTTGTTTTGTGAACAGCTTCTCTCTTCCCAGTCCCGGGTTTGCTTTTCTAACTAATGATTTTCTTAAATGCTCAGCAGCAGTTTAAGTATTTTATTTTTCACTCATCTGTCTTTTCAGCTCCAGCTCTGGTTGGATAACCCCAAGATCCAGCTCACGTTCGAGTCTACTGTACAACAGCTGGAGGCACCTTACAACAGTAAGCTTGTCTCACATTCATTCATTTGACTTTAGCTAACTGCTTCATCTCACAAGTTTTCATGAGCAGGTTAGTAGCATGAGGGTCACATTTTCTACTTAAAAAGGACATGTAATTTATATGCAATTTGAAGTACTTCTGCATAAGCATTTTGGGTTCATTCATTTTATATGTACAGAGTGACAAGTCACAGCAAACAAGTCCTCATTGTGGCATTGTGTCTGAAATGTGTGCTCATCTGTCTCACAGGTGATGCTGTGCTGGTCCACAGAATCCACAGCTATCTGGAGAGGCATGGCCTCATTAACTTTGGCATCTACAAGCGAGTCAAACCTCTACCAAGTAAGCAGATGTTCTTTAGACTAGGCGGTGAATAACCGAAGGCGATTGGTGAAACGGTATCAAATGTGACATGGCCTGTGTATGCAGGTAAGAAGACAGGGAAGGTCATAGTGATTGGTGGAGGAGTGTCTGGTCTGGCGGCTGCGAGGCAGCTGCAGAGCTTTGGCATGGACGTCACCGTGCTGGAAGCCAGGGTGAGAAAAACACTTGCATGTTACTTGCATGTTATACACTTTTAAAGCTAATATTTTTTTAATTCCACTGGCAGGGAAATCATAAATTCATAATTTAGCCCATTTTTGCGTGTTTTGGTTGCCCAGAATTATACTTGATTAGTTTAAACCATCTTTACTTTTGTATAACAAGCTAATTAAAAAAAAAATAAAAAATCACTTTTTTACTGCTGCTCATTGACAGGATCGTGTTGGAGGAAGAGTGGCCACCTTTCGTAAAGGCAATTACGTAGCTGACCTGGGAGCAATGGTGGTAACAGGCCTAGGTGAGACTTTGCACCTTAGTGAGGAAATACATTTAAATGAAGGACTGTTAGAAATTCAGTCCAGATTCGTGTAATGCATACTCTTCTGTTGTAATGTTTTTTTTATCCCTCTCCTTACTTCTGCTTTCTCTCAGGTGGAAACCCAATGGCTGTTATCAGTAAGCAAGTGAACATGGAGTTGGCCAAGATTAAACAGAAGTGCCCACTCTATGAGGCAAACGGACAAGCTGTAAGTAAACACACACAATGAGCTATGTTTAAAAACTCAGTTCCATCTAATGACATGCTTTGCGCAATATATTTAAATGTTTATATTTTCCACGCTGCAACACAACCAATTCACCTCGAGCTGCTCTAAGAGCCGAACCAGATGTGTTTATCTCTGAGAATCCAGAACTGCCTTGAACAGGAAATGTATAGTGTTAAAATAGAATTCCGCCAATAAAGTCTGGAAGAGCGTGACTCAATGATACCCCGATTGAGCTCATATACCCATAAACACTACCTGGAGCTCAATCAGGCATGTTGACACTAGAGTTATCTCACACACACTATCATTAACCCTGTGAGTAGGCAGAGACACCTCTTATATACTAAGGGAAGCAACAGTCAACAACATATTCTTGTTATTTGGCGTTTTTTTTCCCTCTGTGTTCTCTGTTGATTGGTTTTCTCTCTCTCTCTTTCTCTTTCTAACAGGGAGAGCGATGCACAAGCGTAAGTATTTTATTCACTGCTTATTGTAGCCTGAAAGTGTAAAAAAAAAATCATCATGCACTGGTTTTTACCAGAGAGTATTAGTTAATGTCCCATAACAGAGGCTTATTATTATTATTATTATTATTATTATTATTATTATTATTTTATGATTATTTTTATTATTATTAAGTATTCCAGTTTAATTTCCAGTCACTCAGACTAGTTGTCTCATATTCTGTTACTTGTAGTTGTGAACATGTCTCCAGGCTTTGTATAAAGATTGCTAAAAAATATATATATGATGATAATACTATAGAGCATTTTGCACAGGATTTAATGCAGTCAGTGTTCTGGGAATTTATACCTGTTCTTTGTTTTAGAGGCTTTTAATTATTTATTTATTCATGTATTTATTATAGATATCGCAACCATTGATTAAGTTGGACAAAGTTGTTTTCTGATCTTTTCTTGCCTGTGTTGCTTATTACTTCTGGGTTGGGTGTGTAGGTCCCCAAGGAGAAAGATGAGATGGTGGAGCAAGAGTTTAACAGGCTACTGGAGGCCACGTCTTACCTCAGTCACCAACTTGACTTCAACTTCCTCAATAACAAACCTGTGTCTCTTGGCCAAGCCTTGGAAGTGGTTATACAGTGAGTGTCATGATTCTAATTTGCAAGTTTGGATTTGGCTTGTATATCAACTATTGTCGTAAAAAAGGAATCTAGATAAATTGATAATCATGGCACAACTTCTCATTAATATTCTGTGCTTTAGTCATTTTTTAAGGTTTCTTCAAGTATGATCAGTGTTTGGCTTATTCATTTGAACACTCAATGGAGGTTGTTGACACTTAACGTTGTGCCGTAATTTTATGACAGCAAACATGGTGCAAAGCAGTTTCATTGGTTTCATAGATTTTGTAGCGCCATTGATTGATTATATATATATATATATATATATATTGTGTGTTAAGTTTTCAATATATTATCAATATACGTGTAGCTGTTTGTTGTGTGCTGTACATGGGTTTGTTTATTTCCCAGAAGAAATGGCTCCAAATAATACCAAGAGAGCTTTTCTAGTGGATAATATAGTAACTACTGTGTAAAACAAGAGGATGACAACTGGTAGCTAAAGTAAGACTGTAATGAGTGTTTTTTCCCCCCTCTATATCTGACTCCTCATACCTTTAAAGAGAGACAAACTACGTTGCTGTGAAGAACGTTGTTGTCTTAGAACTGATTCTAAGCTACACTTAGGCTTTTTACATTTCACATATCAGCAGCAGGCTCATGTATGCAGCATAAGCAGATAAAATGTTCATACCTACCCAGGTGTCACCAATTCCATTGATCCGAGTATCAAACACTTAGTATGTATATGATGGAGGTGAAGGCTGCCTCACAGCCTGCTCATCAGTGGCAAAGGTATGCCAATAACTTCCCAGGTTTTTAGCCTGAAAGTGATTTCCGTCCATGTAAAAACACTACGCCTACTGTCTACCCACACGGAATTTCTGCTCACATGAGCAACAGCCTCCGTATATATCTTATCATACCATGATGTATGTTACATTAATCGCAAAGCTGTGTGTATGTCTAGGCTGCAGGAGAAACACGTGAAGGACGAGCAGATCGAGCACTGGAAGAAGATTGTAAAGACGCAGGAGGAGCTCAAAGAGCTGCTTAATAAGGTAAAGTAAAGCTGGCTGCACTGATACACACACACACACACACACAGTTACATTTTTAATTATTTATGAATATTTGTTAGATGGTGTCCACTAAGGAGAAAGTGAAGGAGCTGCATCAACAGTATAAGGAGGCGAGTGAGGTGAAACCTCCCAGGGACATCACAGCTGAGTTCCTGGTCAAGAGCAAACATCGTGATCTTACTGCCCTCTGCAAGGTCTCGCTTGCACACATGCACAGCATCGCACTAATCATAATGTAGAGCTGCGGTCTTCATATTTTATAACTTATAACTAAATGTATGTATAGCTTAATAATATCCACTGCAGATGCCTGCTGCATAGCTAATATCTAATATTAGCTAATAACGATAGCTAAGAATTGTATCTTGAATGAATGCCTGTAATAAATATCCCCATAATGTGTGTTTGGATGTAGGAATATGACTTACTAGCTGAGCAGCAGGCAAAACTTGAAGAGAGGCTGCAAGAGCTAGAGGCCAATCCTCCCAGGTACACACATTTCATACATTGATTCACCCTTCCACATGCCAACCTCCCATTATATGTTAACCAGTGTAGCCTGTGATGTTCATATATGTAATCGTTCTTATTGTCTATCTCTTAGTGATGTGTATCTGTCATCAAGAGACCGACAGATTCTGGACTGGCACTTTGCAAACCTGGAGTTTGCCAATGCCACACCTCTGTCTACCCTCTCTCTCAAACACTGGGATCAGGTAAGTGTGTTTATATGTTTGGTTCTGTTTTCCCTTTTCATTCCTTTTTTTATTAACCTTTGTATTTGTGTGTGTACAGGACGACGATTTTGAGTTCACAGGGAGTCACCTGACCGTCAGGAACGGATACTCGTGTGTTCCAGTGGCACTGGCCGAGGGATTGGACATCAAACTGAACACTGCGGTGCGGCAAGTGCGCTACACCTCTTCGGGTGAGTCCCTACACCACACGATTAAAATCTGCCGAGACGTTTTACAGTTAATTTGCTCTTTGCACTGATATTTTCCACATGTAGCTGTTTTCATAGAATTCCACTTCATATACTTTCACAAAGTTGACCCGAGTAATAAATTAACTAATTAAATCAGCACATCTCGGCTCACGTCTCATCTTTCAATTATTTTGCATTCACAGCCGATTAGTTTCCACCCAAAGATTTTGAATAATTTCAAAGCATGCACGTGTGTGCTTAAGAACGTTTCCTTGAGGATGTGTTAGTCGACGTAGATGTTGGTTTTCAGGCTTCTTGTGCTTACTCCATTTTTATGCTCCGATAGACAAAGCATTTGTGCTTCTTTTTCACCCTCTCTTTTCCAGGCTGTGAGGTGATAGCCGTGAACACACGCTCCACCACACAGACATTTATCTATAAATGTGATGCAGTGCTGTGTACTCTTCCTCTGGGAGTGATGAAGCAGCAGCCACCTGCAGTACAGTTTGTGCCTCCTCTCCCTGAGTGGAAGACCTCTGCTCTTCAGAGGATGGGCTTCGGCAACCTCAACAAGGTGTGTATGGGTTTGGGGACTTGGGAGATTCATTTCATTAATTGATTGATTATTTTTTTACAATAACCATGCTGTGACCAAAGTCACTGAGATCAGAGTTTTTCTTCAATCTTAATTTAAATGTGAATCTGTATGATATGCTTTGAACAGGTGTATAACAGTGAATGTAATGAATAATGACGTGTTCATTCAGAATAAAGACTGTTCCCATGGAGTTCAATAAAGCACTATAAAACAAACTTTTCCACCTTCCAAATGTTAGACCTTCTCTAAAATACCAAAATTTAAATGTTTGTGCTGCTTGGAAGTCAGTTTTGTTGAGCTTCACTGTAGCATTTTTCAACACAACACACAAAAGTGTTTAGTGTCCTTGGAACAAGGTTACCTTGGTTTCCTCCCGAACCAGAACGAGTGTATTTTGGTTTCAACCCCCCTCCTGTGTGACTGCAACGTGTGGCCGTACCATCACACACTGCAGTGAATCTCTCTCTCAACAGCACAGAAATGCTGCAGTATTATGCAACGTTATCCTGCTGCTGTGTTTCCTCTTCAGACCAGCAGAGGGTGTAGTGTGCTTGTTCTGTATTACACTATAACCAGTTATCTGTACTGCCAGTTGTCTGTGCTGTGGTCATGGGGGTACCACCACATAAAGGGGGCCCAGGAGGTAAAAGTCCTCTTGTTCTCTGGCTAATAGTGGTTTGGTTTATTTTGGTTTAGGGGTCAGTAGGTTTTGGAATATTCGTTGTTAGGGATTAATTTTCTGATATAGCAATCTGATGTACATTTCAGATTCACTTGACTAACGTATGGTGTATTTCCTCTCTTTAGGTAGTGCTGTGTTTTGACCGTGTGTTCTGGGACCCAAGCGTGAACTTGTTCGGTCATGTAGGAAGCACCACAGCCAGCCGTGGAGAGCTCTTCCTTTTCTGGAACCTCTACAAAGGTCCGTGTTCAATAAACTAGCTATCGGTAGATTCGCATTATCAACCAGTTTAAATAAGTGAAAGTGATATTTAACAACTTTATGATGCTTGGTTCTGCCTCAACCTGTGTATAAGTACAGTGTTAGGCTTCCACACAATTGCTAGAGGCTGCTCTGATTCTGTATCCTGACTGATGCTTTGCTATGTTTGTCCTTGTTAGCCCCCATTCTGCTGGCGTTGATGGCCGGAGAGGCTGCTGGCATTATGGAGAACATCAGCGATGATGTCATTGTGGGCCGTTGCCTAGCAATCCTAAAGGGAATCTTTGGTAGCAGTGCAGTTCCTCAGGTGAGCAAACACCCCTCCAGTGACATAACTCTACTTTAAAATGACAAATTATTCTAAACATACTGTGTGTGTGTGTGTGTGTGTGTAATATATATATATATATATATATATATATATATATATATATATATATATATATATATATATATATATATATATAGCGTCATTTGTAGAAGAAGAAGAATATTTACATAGATTTATCGTTGATTTGTATTATGTAATGTAAGTGTAAGTATCGAGTGTGTATTTACCTTCAGAGAAGCTCTTTTGATTGCAGGCTTAACTGTAGTCGTAACACTCAAGCCTGATCTCATGGCATAAAAGAGAGGAAATGTCCACCCACAATAATGGGCTCAGGGTAGTAAACTAGTCAGCTGTACCGTTTACACACACACGGCGTACTTTGGCCTTATTCCAACAATAACACTAATCTAATTCATGTGAGGGTTTGTGTTGTCATGGTAGCCAAAGGAGACAGTGGTGACGCGATGGCGTGCAGACCCTTGGGCTCGTGGCTCATACTCTTACGTGGCAGCTGGTTCCTCTGGAAATGACTATGACCTCATGGCCCAACCAATCACGCCCGGACCTGCCATACCTGGGGCCTCACAGGTGAGAAAAGCTCACACACAGTGCTCTGTTCTCAGAGAACTCTTCTATAAAGCTTTCATGAAAGCAGCTTTGTTACACTCAGAAATAGGATGCATGCCAACATGAATCAGATTGCTGCTGAACTGAATCTGTTTGAATTGTAGTGTATTGAATGGTTACTTGTTTAACTACACTGTATTTGGATGTGCTTTCAAACAGAGCCTGGCCTAGCTCAAATACGTCGGCTTTTATAAAGATCTCTGTAAAGTTCATCTTAATTCCAGTGCCAAGAAAACAGTATAGAACATCAGTATAGTGTGTCAATAACTTACTAACTAATTGAATCATAAATTGTAGCATTACATGCTAAAGCAACCAGAAAACAGATATTATGGGGGCTGGTGTTAGAAAGAAATGAATTTGTAGTTCTACATAAGCAAAACTAACATGTAACTGTGCTTTTTTTTTGGAAGTCAGATTGTTTTTCCAGTACCTTAACAATTTGGTTAAAAAAATTCTAGGATCATATTTTAGTGCATGCTAATGCTATGACTGCAAGGGGTACGTAATTGGTATGTTTTGGGGTCGTTTTATGCTGGGAATGTTATGAAACTAAACATGGACAAGTAAAGACTACTTGCAGGCCTTTACCTCAATAGCACTTCTCAGTATTATCATTCTTAGGTTGTGAGTTGTCAGAATCCACGTGAATGAGGTAACCAGGCACCAGGCTGTAGTCTGTGCAGCTGTATTGGCTATATAAGGTAGTGTATATGCATGTGTGTCTGTGTGTTCATTTGTGTTTGTGTGCTTTGCAGCCCGTTCCTCGACTCTTCTTTGCCGGGGAGCACACGATCCGGAACTATCCGGCGACGGTACACGGGGCCCTGCTGAGTGGGCTCAGGGAGGCAGGACGCATTGCTGATCAATTTCTTGGAGCCATGTACACAGTGCCACGGCAAAACGCACCTGCTGCCAACCCCCAGCCCTCTCCCAGTGTGTAGACACATACTACCATCCACACACAAGTCTAGCATGTAGGAGCTCACATGTATGCATCGTCTTGGACGGTTTACAGCTCTCGCACACACACCCCCACATGCCTATAGCCCAGAAAAGAACCACCTTACACTAGCTGAGTTTTTGAATACACATCCAGTAAGATCAAGAGACTTTATGAGCAGCAAATGTAATTGAGCAGATTATGAAGTCTGTTTAATGTATTGAACCTTTAGAAAGTGTGCGTGTGTTCACTGATTACTGGCTTCCATAAGGAAGCAGGAGTTGAAAGGAAGCTCTACCTCTTCCTGATGATCAGCATTGAAAAAGAGTCATCGGAGGAGGAGTAGCCCCTGAGAATTTCCTGGAATTTACCACAATTTTCAGGAATAATTGTTACCTTGTTTGTGTGCTTTACAGCTCGTTCTTTGACAAAGTACAGACTGGAAAGCACACAAAACACAAATAGTCAGTCAGTGGACTTCACGGTGCACACTCAGGCCAATACACACACTAACTTCCACCGAATACATGCACACTTTCTTATGGTCTGGATTACACCACAAACTAAAACCAGCTCTAACAATGTTTTGTAAAGACGTCCACTCGTAATTGATGGGATTCCTGAAGCTTGTTGTCACAGTAGATCTGTGTGAACTTTGTAGACTGGCTTTCTTCACAGATGTTTCTCTAAACCAACATTATATCCAGTTAGACAAAATGTGGTTCACTTCATCAGCACAGTTTGACAGAGCATTAAAACAGAGTATGTCATGTATGGAGGAAGAATCTGCTCAGAAACACGCATACAGACTGGATCCAGAGTCTAAAAGTCTTTGCACTGACAAATTCATGTGAAAGCTTCACAGCTTCTGCTGTCGTTCATCATCTTGGTCGACCCTTTAGTTGAGAATGGAGGAAAAAAATGGTTTGAAGCATATTCTTATTTTAAATTTTTGTTGAAATATGGAACGTTGTTAATGATTTTCAAGAAATTGAAGCAGCTGGATTGAACATGTTTTTGGTTTCCTTTATTTTATGTATTTGTCATTACAGTCTAGGTTTTATATTTTGCCAGAATTTGGTATTAAATGAAGAAAAGAAAGGATGAGTCATTGATTTTTGTCTTGTGTGAAGTGTTTAGTAATGTATATCTGTGGCCTTATAGTTTTTCTCTGTTTCTTATGCATGGTAGGCCATGCTACTTGTGATTTCACACACACACATACACAGAGTTTTAAACACTTCAAACACCTGCTCTCTTTACAAGGTTTCTGGGAGGTGCCCTAATTAAAGCAGTGTGTTTGAAAGGTGTGTACATCACGTGCAGATGCAGGTACACAGACAAACATAGGTTTGTCAGCACATCAGACTCTCACGCTAACACACACACATTACATACCTAGACGTTGCCTCATACACACCTACCGGCTGTGGATAAATGATGCAGCTCTTACACATTTAAGAACAGATGTCACGGTTTGAAGTGTAAACACAGACAAACTAATCTCTTCAGACCAGAAGGTCCATTCAACACACTTCCACCTATTGGGAGAGCATGATTTAATTTTCAATATTTTTCTATAGTGTTCAATTGATTTAAAAAAGATTTTAAGCAACATGTGTAGATCATGATTCTAATGAGTAATCGTGAGAAGAAACTTAAAGTTAATGAAGAAGAACAGCCACAAATAGAATGTTGGATCAAAGTGGATTAAAATGGATCTAACTGAAATGAGCCTGAAAAATATCCAGAAAAGTTTGATGTCACAGCTTACAGTGACGGCTTGTACGTGAGGGCAGGCTGTGTTGAACCTCATCAATAATATCAGATGTTCAACAAAGGTTACTCTTTAGAAAGCTTAAAGTTTCTAATATTATTCATTCAACTCCTCCCATACAAATCCAGAGTAGGGGTTATTCGATTCCCACCCTAATTGTGTTGTGTGGGGAGTTTGCATGTTCTCCACATGCCTCTGGGATTTCCTCTCCAGTCCACAGACATGCATTGTAGTCTGACTGGCATCTCTAATTTGCTTATACCGTGTGAATGGGTGTTTGTGGTAGACCAGCATCTTGTCACTTGTCAATAGACCAGCATCTTGTCCAAAGGGTATATTGCTTTGTGCCCCGAGGTTCCTTGAATAGGCTCCAGGTTCCCCATGACCCTTTTAGACAAGCGGTGTAAAGAACAGATGGATGGATTTCCCTTTTTCTAATCTTCAGGCAGCATGCTTACTGCCCCCATTTAGCTTTATAGTTATTATTGCACCTACTGGTCAAAATGGAAACTACAACAAGCGATAATAGAGATCTGCTGGGGCAGGAATTATGTTGGCCCATGATCATGTATTTTCTGCCAAATTGAAATTGTTTAAAAACTCCAAAGCTAGAAAACATCTTCCTCTGAGATTTGACCAAAACCTTTTTTTAATCTTAATTTTTTAAATGGTATTCCAATATTTTTAATAGTAATAAAAAACACTGTCACTTTGTATAGTACAAGGGTTGTATAAGAATCAGCGAGTCTTTTTTTTTTCTTTCTTATTGCATCGTTTATCATCACTTTCTAGCTGTTAGTGAAAGTGTATTAAAAGTCTCTTTAGGACAAGCTAGCTTGTTTGCTAACATCAGGTTTATTTGTACTAATTAGCTAATTAGCACCAGCTAAGAAATACATTTTTTTAAAAGATGTTACCCTAGGTTTGGAATTTGTTTCAGCAACAAACAATATTGGGTGATATTCATGTCCATAAGCAGGTAACACTGCAGCTCAAGTGTGTGAGCGAGAGTGTATGGTACCGGGGTCCCATCTAGGGTGTCTTCCCACTTCACGCCTAGCATTCCTAGGATTCTCTGCACTGAGGTGAGACCTGAGAGGCCCAAGCATCATGAAAAGTAAATCCAACTATAAAAGTACAGTGAAAAGAAGAGATTTCTAAACTGTATTATGCAAGTGTCACGAACACGAGTCAGGTTTCTCTCAAGGTTTCTTGCTCGTATCGCCTAACATCGCACTTCCTCGCCATCGTCGCCTTTGGCTTGATCATTAGGTACGAATTTCAAATAAATGTACCGTTTCCATTTTTAATTATTATATTCCTGTAAAGCTGCTTTGTAACAAAGTGAGTTGTTAAAAGTGCTGTAGAAATGAACTGAAGATAAATAACCACAAACCATGATGTCAGATCATGTTACAAACATGTTTTATTACTTAACTGGAATACATGAGCTGCTGTCGAATCCGGCAGCCTGAGGAGAGATCTCTAGCAACATGCACAATGCGCTCAGCTTAAACATGCACGAAAAGTTTATGCTAAAATAGATTAGGAACAGTAGAGGCCCTGCCCTGTGTGTGTGTGTGTGTGTGTGTATACACACTCTTGCTCTCACACACCTCAGACAATGAGGATTAATACTGCATTAACAAAGTCACAAAAGAAAGCCTCCCTTGATTGATTGTCCGGACCCGTGTGTGTGTGTCTGCACTTATGAATATTACGCTACACACACATTAGTTATGAGGATTGTATATATGTATGGGTTTTTTTTGTGTGTGTGTGTGTGTGTGTGTGTGTGTGAGAGGGAGAGACAGAGTGAGGGTTAAGGCCCAGGACTGTCTAGGCCAGTCTATCTTTGGCAACATAAAGAACACACTCCTACTTTAGGAGGATGGAGGTCGGTCGGCGTGAGGAACAGCAGTTACAAACCTGAAACCAATCCACCTGCATTACACATGTCTAAGCACTAGTTAAATGTATGTATGTTAGAATTGCAGAATTATGGAAAAAAATAGTAGATTCGCATTACTGATTACCGGCAGAGATAGATAAACAATGTGAAAAGAAAAAAAAAACAAATATTAAGACAATACTAATAAAAAATAGTAACTCTCCAGGAGCATACAATGGAAAGATACAAGCAATAAAAAAAGTGGGGAAAAAAAAAGAAAAGCGAATAAAATTAAAAAACTCAACAGGCCAACTTTACAAAATTACAAGATATTTTAAATATGATTTTCTGATACAAGAATCCAAAATAAGGATCTTTTTCCTTTAGAAAACAAAAACAAACAAAAAAACAAAACAATCAAAAAAAAAAACATAACAATGGTAGACATACATGAAAGAAAGAAAAATTCAGAATTTACCCTTTAATTCCTGCCCTGCGCACCTCAGGCCTTATTTTCCCCCAATGTAAACTATATAAATATATATTTTTTTAAATGAAGAAAACATACCATGGAATGATAAAGGCACAAAGCAAAACGATAAATGTTACATCCCCGCCATTTTGCATCCTTTTTTCTCTCCTCCAACAGCTGAAATTGTTTTCGTTAACTTCATTCTTAGGTGGAAACAAAAAAAACAAACAAACAAAAAAAAAACAACTACGTACAAATATATACACACACACAATGGCTGTACATTCAAAGAAACCAAATACGTTTGTAGGGACCAATGAAGTGCAATGAGTGTGGTTACGGGCAGAATTTTTTTTATTTATTACACAGACACTAAACACGACATCCCCAATATGTTTCTTTATTAAAAATCTCTACCGCAGAGATTCCGTAGTCGCCAATTGAGTCGCGGTCGCTTACTTTGTCCGAATTTGGTTATTGCTCATATCTTCGGCCCATTCATGAATGAATTTTGACCTCGAGTCAATTCAAGGTCATGCAAACATCATGTCTGGAAGCATAAAACGTTTGGAGTGAACATTGGTGAGAGTGAGACGGAGCAGCAGGGCAATTCAACCAAAATATCTGACGCTCTAATTACGTGTGGTTCCTAAAGATCCAGATAAATAATGAACACGTCGTCACCATTAACGGTGTGTTTTCAGGCTTTAAACGTGACAATTTGAAGTGGTTTTTAAAAATAAAAACGTGCTTTTCAGTCTGTTCAGTTTTTGTTCGTGACGTTGTTTTGTAGACGAGACACATTAGATCAGACTGAAGACCATAAATAAAATAGAAAAATAGGAAGAAAAAAAATCTATAAAAATCTGCAAAATAAAACATCTCTAGTTTCTGGACTGATGAGCTGCCTTCAGCTACATACTTAACATTAATGCATGTGATTACTGGCAGCAAGCTTCAACACAACCAGCTTTTTAAAGGTTCAGCTGAATGACAGCCAGAGGAAAAAAAAATAATCACAAAATGTCCAGTTTCCAGAGCAGTGTAATGGAGAAGATTGGAGAGATGAGTAAAAATGGACAGGGAAAAAAAAAAAAAAAAAAAATTTTTTTTTGCCTATGAAATTTCACCTTTTGTTGCTTTTCATAATTTCATTCATCTTGGGGCTGATGATCTTGATCTAGTGATTTTAAGGAGAGTTTATTTATTTTAGTAGCATTTATTTTTTTTATTTTTTTTATACAGCAAGGTGGTGGCAGTAAACCCAGATTTTTCCCAACGATGCAATTTCTGAATAATTTAATCACCCCAAATGAATTTATTATTTTTAGTGCAAAAAATAAAATGAATAGCTGTTTTTGTTTTTCCCATGTTTCATCTCTGTGTAAAAACACTGGATGATCAGCGACAGCATTAGGATTTAGTATCCAGCTCTTCCTAACTAAGACCAGAGCGAAGACGACATCCTGACAAGTCCTTGCATGCAGCCTAAGTAGCCCTGATCTCTCTTTATAAACAGTGCTATCCCCAAAAATATTATTTTTAGCACCTCTAAGAACACAAGTAGCTGCAGTGCTGACTTTGAAAAGAAAAGAACTGAAAAATAAAAATAAATCATGGCTCTGTTTATTAACTGCAATGACATTTGCGCAGCTAACAAAATGACTTTGAGACACTGTTGTGGGTTTGGGGGTGTTTCTGGGTTGTGTGATGGGCGCCAGTGATTCACAGCAACCTGAAATCCCCAACAGAGGAAATGGAGCTGGTTGAGGGTGTCGGCGGTGTGGAATTTTCGGGAGCATGTCGATACGTGTTGTAGGTTTAAAAAGAAAAAAAAAGTGGTTTGGTATAAGCATTTTTTTGGGGAGGAATTAGAAGCACAGCTGAGAAACATAATGCACTTTATCTTAAAAAGCTGGAGATCTCTCCTGCTAGACACACTCTCACACACACACAGTCTCTCGCACACACAAACTCACATTGTTACATTGTGTGAGAGAGACTGTAGGTGACAATGAGTGTCAGACAAACACACATTCTCTCTCTCTCAATCTCTCTCTCTCGCACACACACACACACGCCTCTCGTACAAACTTTAGTGGGTGATAGAATCTAAGCATCTAAAAAAAAAAAAACCAAAACACTTCTGCATACTCTTAGCAATATATTGGAAGTGGAAATGTAACTTTCTTCAACTAAGTGCAACAAGCGCTCAAACGTCTAGACGAAGACCATCTACGCGACAGCAGAAGCGGACGGTGTTGGAATGGGAAACACTGGCCACGACGGCACACAAGATCAGTTAACGCTAATGACTTGAACTGGGTTCCTCTTAAAGAGAGACTACAGAGAAAACATGGCAAAGCTGAATGATACAGATGCTTTGAGCAGAAACTGTTAGACAGACAGACAGAAAGACAGATCCCATGAATCCAGTGAAATTTGGATTGACTTGTCTAGGGACTAGAGGACAGTGGACCCACAACTGGCATCATTATTATTTTTTTTTTTTTTGAGTTCAGTTTTAAGACGCATGTCCATAACAGCATTTCGGTATGTTTTTATATAAAAAAAAAAAAAGAAAAAAGAAAAAAAAAAAGCTGAAGCTGAAGACGACGACAACGAACCTGATCAGTGCTCATTTTCAGAGTCCAATCACAGTAGCTGCTGTAATTTTCAAAACACCCTTCTTATCCAATCAGAGCTCAGGGCTCATGACATCACTGCAGCCCGTGTCAGCAGGTAGCGCATGGAGATGTGGATGGATTTCGGCGCTTTAGTTTACGTCTGCAGTGCCGAATCGCAGTCCCATTCCTGCAGCAATGCACCGTGGGAGCAAAGTGGTTCAGTTGGTTTCAGCCTCGGTGTCCTGGGAATAAAAACAACCATTCCACTTTCTCTTTATGCCTTGTTTCTGTCTGTGCAAAGCGTGCGTGTGTTTGTGTGTTCCGCTCTAAGTGTCCAAACCACCCAGGTATCCAGTTTCTTACACATTTATTTATTTACATACTGATGATTGGACCATGATCCCATTCTAATATCCTGCGCTGTTCGAGAAGCAGCTTGTCTGCAAAAATTAATTAAAATTAAAAGTCATGCGTTTATTGCTGGTTGCCATTTTCTGATGTGCAATTTCACAACCAGTGACAGCATGGTGACAAACAGAAGTGTAATATTTATATAAAAAAAAAGAAAGGAGGACACTTTGGCACTCTGAAGGCTGATACAGACAAAAAGCATGGATAAAAAAGATCATATATGAGCACGGACAGGGACACTTTTCGTTTTCCTGATGAATATTTGAGAATGTGCAAAGCTGTGCGTTTGCATGATGATCCTGTGTTTGTGCAACAAGTCGACAAAATTCCTGATCATGTGGAAGGAAGAGAAGAAAAAAATATATATATATTTAATCATAAGCACAGATTTTATGAGATACAGGATGCTCCTTGCTGTACCACATAGCCCCAAAGCTCAGGTGTCCAACGTCACTTCCAGAGTAGAGATGATGCACCTAATCTGTGTAAAATCTCAGCAGCACTGAACCCTGTCTCTCCGTTTCCCCGTCCCTCTCGGCAAGCATGCGTCCCGGCCCGGGCAACACACCATTGCAGCTGTAGAAAGGCCAAGGGCAAGTGAGGCCAGAGGTGGTGTGGAAGGAGCTAGGGGAGTTCAAGTGCAGCATGGAGATTGTCTGAGGATTGAAATGCAGCGGAGCCTAAACACGAGAGCGACATCACACATGGGACCTGTGCAGAAAAAGGCGCAAGATTCAGTCACACAGTAAAAGCAATTATAAATCTTAATTAATTGAACTTAAGCTAGGAGCTGCATTCGAGTCGAGCTGAGAATTCAATAATGTACCCACTAAACTTTTTCACATTTTGACACGTTACAACCACAAAGAAAAATGTATTTTATTGGGATTTTATAAAATAGACCGAAATAAAGTGGCACATAATTGTGAAGTAGAATGAAAATTATAAATAGTGTCCAAATTTTTTTTTTTACAAATAAATATCTGAAAAGTGTGGTGTGCATTTGTATTCAGCCCTCTTTACTCTGATACCCCTAACTAAAATCCAGTGAAACCAACTGCCTTCAGAAGTCACCCCATTAGTAAATAGGTGTGTACTTACCTGTAATTTAATCTCAGTATAAATACAGCTGTTCTGCAAAACCCTCAGAAGTGTGATAGAGAACATTAGTGAACAAACAGCATCATGAAGACCAAAGAACACACCAGACAGGTCAGGGATAAAGTTGTGGAGAAGTTTAAAGCAGGGTTAGGTTATAAATTAATATCCCAAGCCTTGAACATCTCACGGAGCACTGTACAATCCATCATCCAGAAATGGAAAGATTATGGCACAACTGCAAGCCTACCGAGACCTGGCCGTCCACCTAAACTGACAGGCCGTGCAAGGAGAGCATTAATCAGAGAAGCAGCCAAGAGGCCCATGGTAACTCTGAAGGAGCTGCAGAGATCCACAGCTCAGGTGGAAGAATCTGTCCACAGGACAACAATTAGTCGTGCACTCCACAAATCTGGTCTTTATGGAAGAGTGGCAAGAAGAAAGCAATTGTTGAAAGAAAGCCATAAGAAATCCCGTTTGCAGTTTGCCACAAGCCATGTGGAGGACACAGCAAGCATTTGGAAGAAGATGCTCTGGTCAGATGAGACCAAAATAGAACTTTTTGACTAAAATTCAAAATGTTATGTGTGGCGGAAACCTAACACTGCACATCACCCTGAACACACCATCCCCACCGTGAAACATGTTGGTGGCAGCATCATGTTGTGAGGATGCTTTCCTTCAGCAGGGACAGGGAAGCTTTTCAGAGTTGATGGGAAGATGGATGGAGCCAAATACAGGCAATCTTAGATTTAAAAAAATGACATTAACCCTATACATACAGCCAGAGCTACAAAGGAGTGGTTTAGATCAAAGCATATTCATGTGTTAGAATGGCCCAGTCAAAGTCCAGACATAAATCCAATTGAAAATCTGTGGCGAGACTTAAAAATCACTGTTCACAGACGCTTGCCATCCATCTGACTGAGCTTCAGCTATTTGGCAAAGAAGAATGGGCAAAAATTTGGTAGAGACATACCCCAAAAAACTTACAGCTGTAACTGCAGCGAAAGGTGCTTCTACAAAGTATTGACTCAGTGGGGCTGAATACAAATGCATGCCACACTTTTCAGATATTTATTTGTAAAAAAAAATCTGGACACCATTTATCATTTTCCTTTCACTTCACAATTATGTGCCACTTTGTGTTGGTCTATCACATAAAATCCTAATAAAATATATTTTTGTTTGTGGTTGTAACGTGTCAAAATGTGAAAAAGTTCAGTGGGTATGAATACTTTTGCAAGACACTGTATCACACCAT
>NC_083469.1:23827079-23904579 GCF_030014155.1 Tachysurus vachellii
GATGCCTGTGGAACATTCTGGCCAGCATTCCATCCTTTATCTAATGCGGCTGATTAAGCATGCTAACTAGGTTTCAAAACAAATAATTAGTACCCTGATGTTTATAGTTCATCATCAAATATTTAATCAGATTGAATTTAGCTTTGTTACATAAAATAATCATTTGATACTCATTTTCTCACACAAAATACAATACTAATATCTGACACCATATACTAGATACTATGCATTGTTGTGCTACTCATGTGCACTGATCATGATCATACTACATGAGTATCCTGATAAAAACTTCTTGCACCATTTAAACAGTGTCTTTAATAGAGAGAGCAAGGTTACAGACCAGTGTTAATGAGTGTGGTCATTAAAAACAAGAGCTTCAACTGAGGGCACAAAAAGATATCTGTGACACATAACTGGGTAACCAATGTACTGTAAACTGCTCTTGCTTATGTCGATTTCTCCTTTACTGTATTAGAAGGATTCATCTGTTTCTATTCAGACTGGCCACCAGTGTTGTATAAAGTATTAGAAAGCAATACTTCAGTAAAAGTACAAGTATCGTACTAGAAAAAGACTTTGGTAGAAGTGAAAGTTACCTTTTAGAATATTACTCAAGTAAAAGTCTTAAAGTATCTGATATTTACTGTACTTAAGTATCAAAAGTCATTTTCTGATATTTAATGTACTTAAGTATTTGAAGTAAAAGTAAAAAGTAAAATTTCAGTGATTTTCGGTAGACATAAGAGCAGGGGCGGTTCTAGGGTTTAATCTTTAGGGGGTTTTAGCCCTCAGTGAGAATTTAAAACAAGAAGAGTTTTATATTATATATTATATGACTACATAGTAAGCCAAAGGTTATGGTGTTATTAAATGGCAAAAGTGGACACCAAAATTATATGCATGATGTAATGATGCCAGTCTTGAATCAAATCAGTTCACGTATGTGTGCATTCTCTACAAACACTGTGTCCAATGAATGCAGACATTAATAAAAAAATATTCCCAAGACAAAGACCAAATCAATAAATGTTATTTTTATTTAGTATTGAATTGATTGTTTGCATTAATATTTTGTTTGTGCTACAACTCTGGTAATAAGAATACTGAAATTTCACTGCTTTGGTTGCCGTCTGTGCGGCTTTCCTCCGATTAACGTTATAGATAAACGCCTCCAGCTCTGACTGCGTGTGCACGCTGCGCGTACCTGTGCTTCTCCATAGAGCGTGCGGACGTGCGTAATGCAATCTAGGAGCAGTGATTCGCCAAACCTCCCTTATTGCAGTCGCACACATTTCTTCTGATTTTAGTTTGTAGTAACGAGTAACGAAGATGCTTAGTGGAAATATAACGGAGTAAAAGTATACATTTTATCTAGGAAATGTAGTGGAGTAAAAGTGAAAGATGACAAATTTAAATAGCGAAGTAAAGTACAGATACGTGAAATTTCTACTTAAGTACAGTAACGAAGTATTTGTACTCCGTTACATTACAACACTGCTGGCCACTGAGCTGCTTGTTCAGTCCCGTGTAGCGCTGCTCGAATTGGCCCCACCAACTCTCAGGGTTCAAGACTCTTCACTGTTCTGAGAAGAACGTCCCAAAGATGTCCAATCAGCTCTACAAATGAGAATCTAAAGCCTTACCTCTTCCTGAAATAATTAAACTAGCACTTAGAGTGAAGATACTGTTTGAGAACATAACTAGATCCATAAAGTTCACTGCTAGCAACCACCAGACTTACCAGTTACTCACCCCAGTATCCGTTTCATAGAGAACTTGAACTGGAAAACATGGCATTGATGCATCTCTAAATCTAGTGCCACCTACAAGAGGAGTCTGTTTCCTCTCAAGGTTTTGACCTAATTATGTCTCACGGAGTTTTATCTTTAGACGGTCACCCTCTGGATGGTTCATTAGGAATCCAGTACAAATTTACTGATGTTTTTCTTCAAAGCTGCTTTATGAGGATGTCTGTTGTGGAAAATGCTTCAGAAATGAACTTCACACACTGCTACAGGCCACATAATACAGTCAGTTGCATCTTAATGTAAACAGAATCAACAGTTCAATGATAATGAGAGGCTCAAACAAATCCTTAGTTCTTAGTCCAGTTTAACATTCAACTTTTTACAAGTTCGAGCTTGCCATGCAAAGAAAAAAAAAAGCCTTTAAAACCAACCCAAATTTTTCAGGCTTGATGAAGAACACAAATGTCTGGCTCCATTTAGTTTAAACTGAACACTGCTGCTCTACAATTACTCTGTATCCGAAGAAGCATACCATTTTGGCAGGCTGTATTTTCTCCATAAGCTTCAACCCGAGCACAAAGCCGGATCTGTAGGTCCTCTTGGGATTTTTTCTACATTTTTGCACTCCCCCTGAAATTCAACAACCCTCTGTCTTTTTTTTTCTGCTTTGCTTGTGCTTGTCTCGGATCAAGAACATTCGAAATGTGGCAGTGCTACTATTTCAGCCTTGGCGTTGGAAAGATATCGAGCCATGCATGTAGAGTGTTTTGTGAACTGCATGTAAGACAAAAATCTGCAAGTACCAAAAGTGAAATTTGCTTCACAAGTAGAGGATGACTGATAGATTATTAAATGCTTATATGACACTGTATTGTTATTTCTTCTTTATTAGAATTTAAATACGATGAAACAACAAAGAACAGTTTATCAATTCTTGTGTTATGCTAAATTAGGGCCATCACATTTTGGGTGCTTGTAGCATTTGGTCAGCCTTTTGGGTAACACATGTAGCCTCTATTTATCATTACATTTAATAAATAAATAAAAATTAACCTACATAGAAGTTTCCTCTAACCCTAGGCTTTAATATGGTGTTTACTAAAATAGGCAAGACACAATGGTTATGTTCACATCTAATTTAGAAGAGTAGAAGTTTGGGACAGATTCAGACAAAAATTGATGAATTCAAACACAATGTTTGAATTTCACCTGATGATTCTACAGCTGCAGGCTAAAACACTGAGCTGACAAAGGCTGACATACTGAAGTGTACTATATTTCAGTGAATTTCCTGCCTTTATTTCATCTCTCAAGCCCATATTTGCATGTGCATTTGACAAAAGGAAAATTTAATTGCAGTAGAAAAATGCTGACCAAAAAACCAAATATCCAGTCATTAACTTTTATGGATATACAATTATTAATATTAAGCAGAAGGCACATCTGTACTGTTATTGTCATTTTTAGCATATGACTAAAGCCATTTGTCAGAGGCAGAGACTTTGAAGCAAGACATCTAAAACAAACCCTCTCTGGGGTAATCAAATCAATTTATGCACCATAAAAGCATGGTTTACAAGATGCAAACCTTCAAAAACCTTTCTACAGTAAAAGGTTTGGGGAAAAAAAAAAAAAACAGGGGATACTTACAAGATGTTCTTTTCGCATTCTTGGTTGCAGTTGCTGGGCACAGACAGGCTCATGGGGGATGATCTTTTGAAGACTGCTATCTATTGGGGACACACTCTTGTTCCTGCGTGAGGACTCTAGAGAATCTCTAGCAGTATTTCCGCTACTGATCCTTCGCATATACCGCTCTGCTGGGCTTGGCTTTCCAACTCGTGCTGTGACATTCGGAGATGTTAAATTCTCCTCTGTGTCCAGAACAGTGGTAGCTCTGTACGCTCTCCATGTTGTGGTGGGTTCTGTTTCATCCTCCAAACCATCATGTCTTGGTCCTTGACCAACTTGGTCCGCACTTACTGACCCTCGATTCCTCCATGCACTTCTAACAGTCACATTCCTCATCTCTGGCACATTATCCTCCTGGGATGAGCAGTGGTCATTGTTGTGGCTTCTCTGGCTCATGACTGTCGCAGTTGTAATAATACTTTCATTGCTTTCAAAGCCTGACTCACTGTTGTTTAGCTCAGAGCCCATTTCTGGGGACTGAAAATTCAAACTGCTCCGGGACAGAATTGTTGTTTCTATACGAGCTGTCTCCAGGACGTTAGGAAGTTCAGAGTTGTCAATATCACTATCAGCAGATCTTAGAGTGATCTCGCTCTTGGGAATGGATATTTCATATGGGATGGTGATGCTACCTCTGAGCTCAGGGTTTGGCCCAATGACAATATTGCTGGTAGAAGTGTGTCGATTCCTGGGTAGAGGTTCACTTGAAACACTGCTGCTTCGACTGCTGCTTCGAGAAGCACTGGGGTCATTGGGATAGAAAGTAATGCTGCTGGTCATCTTGTTAGGCTTGCTGGCTATTTTCGGTTTCTCGTTAGTATGGGTTGGATCCATGCTCCCTCCTGACATAATTTCCTTCCTGTCATACTCTATGATGGCTGGCTTGATGAGTACTTTAGAGCATAAAGCCTCACGTGGGCTGCACACACGTTGGATTTCAATTCCTGTGGATGTCTGAAAAGGTTCCTGAGATCCACCTTCCAACATCAGGGCCCTGTGCTGCTCCTCATCATAAGAGCTCCTTGTTGAAGATCCAGCGGAGTGAGTATCCTGCAATCGAGCGTACCTTGAATACTTGGATTCGGTTGTTCTGCCACCTATAATGGATATTACAGGAGTAGTGTCTTGCTCACCCACTGAGCGCTTTGATCCAACAGATTCTGTCTCAGACGCTGACGAGTGACCTTCTGATCCATGATCAATTGCACCAGATGACGTTACGTGGGATCTGTAGGCAGCGTAAGACCCATTTGCATGGGAAAGACTTACCACTGTAGTTACCTCTTGTGGAGGTCCTGTAGACTCTGTTTCAGTTAATTTGTCTTTTTCTGGCAGAGACACAACTCTGCTTGCTTTCTTGCTATCAGTGTTACCTGGCTTGACTGATACCTTTCCAGTCTTTTGGTCACGGGCAGCTGGAGGATAACGGCTAAGTACAGAAACTTTATTCTCACTTGTGGCCTGTAAGGCACTTCCAAGTTTATCCTCAACAGTGTTTTCATATTTTAGCCCACTGTCAGCAGTATTTGAAGACCCAGTTTTCAACCCAGTTTTCTTAGGCCTATGGGCAGGACTTAGTGCCCTCCGCGTAGGGGATTTCTCTGCTGCCTGGCTGAGATCTTTACTCTTAAATTTCAGTTGCTGTGGTGAATTGTCTCTTTTTTTATACTTTGGATTAACTGCCTCAGTGGCAGCCAAAACCTTACACTTCTTCTCCTGCCTAGAGCCACCACGTACGTTGATCTCCTCAGTTTCAGCTTTGCCATTCTCGAGAACATTTGGCGTACTGGAAACAAAAGACAGACTTCCATTACTACTAAAAAACTGAATCTTCAGCTGCTCGAGTTGGTCATTCAGCACTTGGTTGCGACTCCTCTCTTGCTGAAACTTTACTTCTAGCTCAGTATTCTTTGATTCAGTGTTTTTCAGGTCCTCTTCTACCATTTCCAGCTGCTTCAAGCGGCTCTTTAGATTTTCTACTTCTTGTGTAAGGTCTTTTATCTTGTTGTCCTCTGGCCCCTCTAGGCAGTTTTTTTCATTCTCTGATTTGTTTCTCAAGCCAACATCTTGTGAGAGCTTCTTCTTTCGTGCCAGTTTGGTACCAAGGCCTGCTGAGAGGTCATCCTCAATAATAAGTTCATGGGACTCATTGAGGCTATGGTCTAAGGAACCAACCTTGCTTTTCTGTTGTTCAAGCTTTTCAGTTAATTTGAGAATGATCTTTTCATCTTCCCTCTGTTTTTCCAGGAGCTTTTTGCGTTCCACAACAAATGTCTGAGTGAGGCTTTTTAGTTTCTCCAACTCAGTGGTCAGGGCCTGCTCTGCCCGGGTCAAAGACACCTCAGAGGCATCCACTTCCTTTACTCTGGCCTTCAGGGCCTCTAGCTCAGCAGAGAGCTTCTTAGTAAGATTTTTTTCTTCATTTAGGCTCAGGCAAAGTTGTGTACAGTCTGATTTGCTTTTCCCAAATGCTTCCTCCAACTTCTCCAGATCGGTCATTTTGAGCTGAAGACGCTCAATCTCTGCTTTGAGCTCCTTAGTAAGATTCTCTTCTTCTTCTAGTTTCTCCTTTATCAATCGGCAAAGGTCTTCTGCTTTTCTCACCTCCTCATCCTTCCCCTCAATTTTAAGAACTCTCTTGCGAAGTGCTTCAACATCACCAAGCAAGGAGGAGTTACTTCCCTCAGCTTGGATGATTTTGTCTTGGAGGTCCAGAAGTTCATCCTCAGCCTTTTGGAGCTTACTTGTGGCCTCCTCAAGCTCATCCAGACGCCGCCCCAAACTTTGAAGTTTGTGCCTGAGATGGCGGTTGGTTGTGTCTTTGAACTCAGTCATACTGATATCTGGTACTAAGATACTGTAGGATTTAGATGCTGCCTTTGTGGAAGGGTACACATTTGTGTAGTTAAGTCTTATTGCACTAGAATCCCTAAAGAGGAAGTATAGAAAATCGTTGTCCTGGAAATCTGTGCAGTGCACACCTTCACCTCGCTGCTGCTTGATATTCTGGTTAGTCCAACTTCCTTGCTGCTTGATTCTCGCAAATGTGCTAGGGGAATTATCACCTACAAGACAAAAAACAAAACATAAAAATTGTTAAAACCTGTGAAACTCTACCGGGTCAAACCTGTTTACATAGCCAAGTGGGCTGCACAAACACAAATCAAATCTATAGTCCTCATAAAACTGACAACAGTTGACAACTCTATTGTTGCTTAAATGCCAGGTGGCATGTATTTATTATTCAATGTTCACACAAACCAGACTATTTAAGACCATAAGTTTTACATAATGTTTGTACAGACTAGGTTTGATGTATGCTATGGGCCTAGTGCAACACACACTACTCCTGATCTCCTGGGGTCACAGTGTCACCATCAAGTAGTGAAAAACAATTAACAGATCAAGCTGGAAGAATCTCAGGAATGAAAAATACTCCACACCTTAAAAACTGAAAAGGGCTGAAGCTTAGGTAGGATGAGCAATATCTAAACTTTTGTTATATCACATTGCAATCGGTCTCAATCATCATCTTGGTATGAACCCAAGCTTTCTTTGTGTAGTCATATTTCTTTATGGAGTTACATTCAGGCACCTGAAGGACAATCAAATATAATACCAATATATTAAAGGTGGAGGTAAAATAGTAGGACTTTTTTTTCCCCAATCACTTGTACCTTCCAAACACCCTCATTTAACATCTAAATGGCAGAATTCTTCTACACTTGTAAAAATTATTTGGTTCATTATATAAATGTGTTGGTTGAGGAGCAAGTTAGTGGTTTATCTCACACTCTCACTGTCGCTCTGTTTTTCCATCGTACTGCATGTTATTATTACTATTAGAATCTTCATCATCATTAATAGTAGCAGTACTATTTTAGACACGCTTTCATTTTAAATCTATGTTTAACCATTATAATTATAATAGCTGGAATTTTAAGTGTTACTTCACATCTAAAGCCGAGAACAAAGCTAACAAAGCCGGTAGACAACATTTGAAATTCCTTTAATAGATCTTCAGATCATTTAAAAGGACACTACAGATAATTTTATATCAAAGATTTGCCAAATTAAAATGATTTTCTAATATGTCTAGAACAACCCACCATCACAACTCATAAACGCACAAATAAGGCCATCCTTAAAAATATTCTTGTTTGCCGTAACCCGACCGACCCTGTCAATTCAGGACCGACTCAAATTTTTTATTTTTTTTTTTGCTTTAAATCCGACCGACTTGCCGATTATAAAATTGCGTTAAGACCGACCAATTTTTTTTTTACTCTTCAAAACAACTAATACAAATGCAATAAAATAATATTAATTACATTTTAGTAAGTATTGTAAATATATAAATTGCCTAGGCCTACATACAAATGAAAGCTACGTTCTTTCTTTTAAATAAAAACCCGTGACGTCATCTATGTTTACGCTATTGGTTAACGGATGTCACATATGTATGTGCACTATACTATGTGCGTTCGCTTCGTCTCATACTCTCATTCACTGTCAGAGTCAACGGTTCGCGCTTGGTAATGATGGCTGCGGCTGCAGTAAACAAAATGTTCGCGGTCACCGTTCAAACAATTTGTTTGTGGTCTATATAGCCTGCATCAAAATGAGGTTTGCAATGATGCGCCCGAAGGCACGGGTTGAAGACCCAGTCAGTGATGTCACAATATGCTAATTTGTTTAAATTCATACCTACATAATGACCATCACCAAAATTGTACTTTTTTTTTTTTTTTTACATTGAAACTTGAAAAAAAAATATAGACCTACCTACCGAGCCTTTTTTTTTTTTTTTTTTTAAACTGTTACTGCAAACCAAAATATTTTTAAGGATGGCCTAATCAAATCTTCTATGTCAGGTTTCACTATTCAATCTTTCTGCATCTCTAGGTACTGGAAGAAAATGGGAAGTGCGCACAGAGGCCCACAGCCAGTGGCTGCTCAAAGCCTGCAGTAAAACTGCATTGATTTTCTGCTCGCATTTTCACTGACATCAGCAGTTTTCAATAACACTGGCCTTCCCTTTCATGGCTGCATCTTCAGCAAACAATGGGCACGACAGAGTCTTTAGTTTTGTTCCGTTACTTATGAGCAGAATTAGAATATCTGTATACATCTGTGGTGTGGCCACAGAAACAACGCTGCTATAGATAGAACACTGGAAATAAAACTGCTTAAGCACTGCATGGGTATGCTTTTGGCTCTAAATCAGACATCCTTAAATACACAAGTATTCGGATCTGAAGATTTATTTTGGTTTAGTGAAACAGAAGATGGCGAGGCTCCCAGGGTCTTGTAGAAGCTACAACCAGACAGCATGTCCTGCACTGTAACTGGAGAGGTGAAAGAACAGTGTCGATACAGAGATTATGGACTACTTCTCATCAACATTCAAGGCTGATACTTCACCACCCCCTCTGTCTCGCTTTCCCACCATCCCTCACTGTCCTTGAAAGATGATGACAACAGGGACGAAGCAGTATGTGTAAATGACTAGGTTTGCTCGTAAAACCCTTATGCCCTCTATGAAAGATACAGCTTTAAAAGGTTTATCCGTTTTTTTTGTATCGTAGGAGGATGATGTAGCTCGGTACACTGCAGTCTGCTTTGTACTGATAAGTAGTTGTGAAATATGACCTCGCATGCACTCACACACTTGCTCACTCTCCCTCACACATGCACACTCACGCACACGCTCACACACTCTCACGCACACGCTCACTCTCGCTCACCCTCTCACGCTCTCTCACCCTCTCACGCTCTCTCACCCTCTCACGCTCTCTCACCCTCTCTCGCTCACCCTCTCACCCTCTCTCGCTCACCCTCTCACCCTCTCTCGCTCACCCTCTCACCCCCTCTCGCTCACACTCTCTCGCTCACGCTCACACTCTCTCGCTCACGCTCTCTCGCTCACGCTCTCTCGCTCACGCTCTCTCGCTCACGTCCTCACAGTCTCTCGCTCACGTCCTCACAGTCTCTCGCTCACGTCCTCACAGTCTCTCGCTCACGTCCTCACAGTCTCTCGCTCACGTCCTCACAGTCTCTCGCTCACGTCCTCACAGTCTCTCGCTCACGTCCTCACAGTCTCTCGCTCACGTCCTCACAGTCTCTCGCTCACGTCCTCACAGTCTCTCGCTCACGTCCTCACAGTCTCTCGCTCACGTCCTCACAGTCTCTCGCTCACGTCCTCACAATCTCTTGCTCACGTCCTCACAATCTCTTGCTCACGTCCTCACAATCTCTTGCTCACGTCCTCACAATCTCTTGCTCACGTCCTCACAATCTCTTGCTCACGTCCTCACAATCTCTTGCTCACGTCCTCACAATCTCTTGCTCACGTCCTCACAATCTCTTGCTCACGCTCACTCACTGAAAGCAAGACCAAAGCAACTACTGTCCTCACACGGTCAGCCAAAGCAGGCTAAAACAGATCAGGCAAAGTGGGATATGCCACACATGTGCACAACAGACTCTTTGTGTGTATGTGTGTGTTTTTTGCACTCACAAGTGCAGTGTGGTGGGTGACTAGAAATCAGCGTGCCTGTTTGTATTTAAGCTCTTCATTAGGCAGGAATGAAGGACGAAATGGACAATTTGCACACACGGCTGCTCCTTCATTATGAGCAGTTACATACCCCAAAGTTCTGTATATAATACACACAAACACATACTTTACCACATACTCAACACTGTGTCCATACTTCTCTTTTACATTCCACTCACATCTTGCTCTTAAGTAAAGAAGAAACACTCCCTGCATTATTATTATTTTCTTTTTGTAAAAAGTTACATGGTAGTAACAGGGTTAAGTACTCGAATGGTTGTTGATGCGGTCACATCTTTATGTCATACGTCATTTTATGTTGGGCTGCTTGTTAGCAGAAAATTACACACAAAAACTGAGGCAAAAAGCTTTCCAGAGTCTCATGTTAATATACACACTTTCACATGAACACACAAACACCCTCCAGCCATCATCTCACAGCAGGGGGACTTCCAGCAAAAGAAAGTGCGACTGACAAATAACCAGAGTTCTGGTAAGCAGTTCTGCTGGTTCCCATTATATCAATTAGCGCCGTGCTAAACATTCATGTATAAAATATTACGTTACACAAACCATCATACCAACATTCCTTCTTCTGCTCTGTGCAAACAAAGTAACTGATGCACACAAGCCTGCAAACAGGAACTCAAGAAAGTGTATACAATGTCAGCCTTATGAAGTAAAAAAAAAGTACACATCCTTAAAAATGTCTACATTTCCTTAACCAGAAACAGAAATCACATGAGTCTAGTCACATGAAGACAAACAAACCAGTCAATATTATGTATTAATTTACTGTCATCACCAGTCATCAAATAAGTCACTACTTTTTTCTAAATTGTTTTTGCCTTAAATTTGCAAAATATGTTTTTGTTGGGTTTTTTTTGGCTGGTTTGTTGGAACCACAGCTGACTGAAGGTTGCTGGTTAATAAGTGACTCTAGTCACATTTTACTGGAAATAATTAATTTGGCAGTTTTTATGGTTGAGAAATAAGAATTAAAATACTATTAAGAAGCATAAAATTCAAGCCCAGTAACCTTTACCGCCACCAGAACTGATTATTTTTCTATAAAAGGAGAAATTTGACACACTTACATAAAGGGCTGTGGAGCATCCATGGAAATCGTTCCTGATATAGCTTATGTTAAAGCAGCTATAAACAATAATTTCCTCAGCAGCCTTTCTTTTAACGTTTATACAAAAAATGCTGTGTTAAAGAGCTGTGAATGGAAACGCTGCATTACCGTTACATTGAAATTTTTACCGGACAATAAATATACCATGTGGAGTGCAAGTTGCTTCTATAGAAACAGTGACATATGATAAATCTTATTAATGGTGCTTGCAAAGCAACATTATTACTATTGTGCCGGACAAAACTTCGGCGTGTAACTTGTCCCACAGCTTTTGTCCTAGACCCATGAATGACATGTCAAATCGACCGGCTCATTGAGGAGAGGTGTGCTATGACTTTTATAAGCAATCCGAGTACCCGTACTTCCAGTACTTGGTCTCAAAATGGCATTTTTTCCCCATAGACTCCCATTATAAACTTTGGAGGTTTATAACTCGGCAAGCTTTCGAACTATCTACACCAAACTCGGCCAGCTCCTTTAGGGTGATACTCTGAACAAAGGTTTAAATTGGTGTACCGACTGGCCTTCCGGTTGTGCTGCAGCCCCGCCCCCAAATATGCAAACTCAAAAAACTTTTTACAACATGGACATGTGACATATCAAAACACTCAGAACAATGAGGGGAACTTCCTCACGTGTAGATTGATGACGTCACGTGAAAATAAAAAATTAGCACAACATGGACATGTGACATATCAAAACACTCAGCACAATTAGGAAAACTTCCTCAAGAGTATTCAGATGACATCACATGCTCGTCTCGACTAGCCTCTGGGATTTGCCACGTGCAAGCACATTTCTCATTTTCTTCAGGAAATGTATGTTCTAGTTATTATTATTATTGACTTTACAGCTTCCTGTTTGGTTTACTGTTATAGAAACACCTTCTGACCAATCAGGATGAAGAATGGTGAGCATGAGCATTTGGCTGGAGTTTTCTGAGTTAGCAACAAGAGTTGTGAATGACATGTAATTATTTATTAATTTGCATGTAAATGGTATCGTTTTATTTGAGTGAAATTTTAGATTTGAGAAAGATGCAGGTCTTGGAATTCGTGATGCCACTAAAACACTATTTCCAAAATACTGTATGCTCTAACACATAAGATGCACAGAATCTGGAAATGGACTAAAACATTAAACATAAAACAAACAACTGATTCTTGATGCATCATGATTTTACACATGATGACTTTTTACTGTGTGACCACTTTTTTAAAGCACAGTATAGCTTGGCTCAACTGTATTTCAACAATTCTTGTGGTACAAGTCGTTTGCAGTGAAACTTGCAGTTGACCTGGTAATTTATTTTGCCCTCTCTGATTTATGTATGCTCCTTCACTCAAGGGCTCGCCGTTTAGCTGGCAGACCAAAAGACCAGATGGAAATATGTCATTTCTCATGGCCATTCTATTCCCATAATACTTTACGGTCCAGAAAAATCATAAAATCAGTCGCTTTCAATGGGCAGGGAACAGCTTTAGGTTTAGCTCATCTTCAAATCTGCTAGCTGCCTTTAGCTAGTTCCTAACCTACACATGGCACACTGACTAGCAAACTCCTTAACACACTTCACCGCCCAGCTGGTCTAGCTGATATATTTGGCCAAAAATAAGTTTTAATTAATTTCTTACATATTAAACTGTATTTGAGTTCAAAGGAATGGTGTTCAAGACATTAGTGAGACCAGTCATTCTGTATGGGTTAGAGATTGTAGCACTGAGGAAAAGACATGAGGCAGAGATGGAGGTAGCAGAGATGAGGATGTTGAGGTTCTCTTTAGGAGTGACGAGGATGAACAGGATTAGGAACGAGCACATCAGTGGGACAGCTCAGGTTGGCTGTTTTGAGGACAAGGTCAGAGAGGCTAGATTGAGATGGTTTGGACATGTACAGAGGATGAAGGATGTTGGAGATGGAGCTGCCAGGTAAGAGGTGTAGAGAAAGGCCAAAGAGGAGATATATAGATGCGTGAAATGAGGACATGAAGGTAATTGGTGGGAGAGTAGAGGATACAGAGGATAGAGTTAGGTGGAAACAGATGATTCGCTGTGGTGACCCCTAAAGGGAAAAGGCGAAAGTAGAAGACAACGACACTTGTATCTTGAAGATTTAAACAAGAGAATCCAAATAAAATAATAGAAGCGATCAACATATACTGATTTGTTTTAGTTTTCACTGCTTACTACATTGCAGGATTTCATTTGCATTTACAGCATTTTCAAACCCTTATCCAGGGGACCGTACAATTCTCTCATTTATACAGCTGAGCAGTTAGCGTTAAAACCCTTCTTTGTAAGGACAAATCCCAAGACCACCATGCTTCCTTGGTCTTGGGATTTGTCCTTACAAAGAAGCCCACACCTTAACTGAGCTACTGCTTTCCTAATTCTATGATTAATCCATACTCCAAATCTCCCTATCCTACAACATCCCAAAGGTTTTCTACTGGATACAGATCCGGTGACTGGGAAGAACCGCTGAAGAGCACTGAGCTCACGGTCATGTTCATTAAACCAGTTTGTGATGACATTCTTGTTATATTATCATGCTCATAACACCCAGTAGAAGATGGAAAATCGTGGCCATAAAGGAATGCATAAGGTCAGAAACAATACTCAAATGTGTCAATGGCATTCAAGCGAGGATTGATTGGTATGAACCCGATGAAAACATTCCCGACACCATTACACCACCTTTAGCAGCCTGTACCGTTGACAAAAGGCAGGTTGGGTCCATGGAGTCATGCTGTTGATACTGAACCCTACCATCTGTGTGCCTCAGCACACCATGCTGCATTTTTCCAGTCTTTAATTGTCCAGTTTTGTAAGTCTATGTCCACTGCAGCCTACAGCCTCATCTTTCTGTTCTTGGCTGAAAGAAGAAGAACCTGAGGTGGACTTCTGCTGACTTGACATGTTGTGAATTCTGAGCGGTTCTACTGCTTGTCACAAATGTACAGAGTGATTATCCGGTTTACTAAAGCCTGTCTTTTAGCTCGAGGCAGTGTGGCCGTTCTGAACGGCCTTGTTATCGTTACTGTACCATTCTGAGAGTGATGTAAATGAAAATCCAGCCTGGGATGTGGTAGCCTACTGGTTAAGGTGCTGGCTTACTGATCTGAAGGTCTGCTGGGCCCCTGAGCAAGGCCCTTAACCCTCAATTGCTCAGTCGTATTAATTGAAATAAAATGTAAGTCACTCTGGATAAGGATGTCTGCTAAATTACAGAAATGTAAATGCGTCACAGCATCACAATCCTGCCACTGTGGGTAATCTGAATCTGAGCAAGGAACAACAAATCCTAATAAATCTACTAAAAACTTAAACATTTTGAGTTCTATAAAGTCCTATAAATAAATGCTGTAGTTTTCCAATTTTTACATTTCTCCTAAAAAAAAATGCTGCAGGTTTAACAGAAAAGAAATGCACTTGTACAGTGTGCAGTATATCAGTGAGGTAAAAAAAGAAAAACGTTACTGACACTAAGAAATTTCTCTCCCTATTCTCTGCTTCAGTCCTGCTTTTTTCCACACTTTCTGGGGAAAAAAGTTCCAATCAGAAACCATATCATTGTGGTGTTACCACACTCATCCTGGCTCATAGATTCTGAACATTCTGTCCCTTTTGGACAGAGGAACAATCTCTCTCTCTCTCACACACACACACACTTTTTCTTCTGCACTTGACATCAGTTTTGGCATGAAGTTTGAGTCTCTGTTATCCATAAATTTTACTCGATTAAACCTTCAGTAAGGTTTCAAGCAAACACATGCATTCAGGATGCGTCCACTCACAACTGCATTGCCCTCATGGGTGACAGAGAGAAAAAGAGAGAGAATGGGAGTGATCAAGACCATCTCAGCTTTTCTGCCACAGAGTCCTGGCAGAAAGCTGTTGATGCTTAAGTTGCAATTTTTCCCCATTTTTCCAAACAGGACAAAACCACCGGTGCACATCAGAAGTGCTGTGTTCAAATTAGTGGTCAATGAATAGGTTTCTAGGGGACTATTCCAGTGCGGGTATTTGTGAGTGCAATGAGGGTTTTGACCATGAAAAAACTGATATTGAATTGCAAATCTGGGTAAAAAAATTGCAAATTTAAAAAAAAGGATAGATTTTTAATTTGAGTCATTTATTGTAGCGCAGCTTTTTTAAATTTTAAAACATTATGATATATTAATATTTACAGATACAGAATAACAACAGAATAGAACTTCCAGTTACCAGTAATAAGTACTAGCATTAACCAGGGTTGCCAGATTTCAGGAAATCTCGAAATCTCACACAAAGGTTTGCGGAAAACAGACGCAAAACCCCACTGTCTACACTTGCACTTTGCTTTTGTTTGTAGAAATATATATAAGATTTAATTCTGCACTCATATGGCAGTGAAGTATATTAAAACAGAATCCCAACATGATCTAAAAACTTTAAGCCTGGTGTCGGCTCTTGCCCCGATCATGGGGCAGCTTGATACCTGCCTCAATTTCCTCTATAAGCGTATATTGTAATTCTTATTTTTGACCACCTATAATGCAATAATAATAAAGGTGCAATAATAACCCTGTAGCTGAATGGGGCAGTTAACAAGCTGCACAACATCTTGAAACAAGGTCAAATCATTCATCGCAAATCGATCCAAGGTCTTTACAAAGAACAGTTTTTAGTTGGTTTGTATTACAGCTAGGTGGGCACGGTGGCTTAGACGTTCGCCTCACACCTCCAGGGTTGGGGGTTCGAGTAGTCTGTTAGTTTGCATGTTCTCCCCGTGCCTCGGGGGTTTCCTCCGGGTACTCCGGTTTCCTCCCCCGGTCCAAAGACATGCAGTAGGTTGATTGGCATCTCTGGAAAATTGTCCGTAGTGTGTGATTGTGTGAGTGAATGAGAGTGTGTGTGTGTGCCCTGCGATGGGTTGCCACTCCGTACAGGGTGTATCCTGCCTTGATGCCTGATGACGCCTGAGATAGGCACAGGCTCCCCATGACCCGAGATAGTTCGGATAAGCGGTAGAAAATGAGTGTATTACAGCTGCCTTGTGCCAGGTGTCCCCTTGGATAGACTCCAGTTGTGGAACAGAAGATGGTTGGATGGATTGATGGAAAGTTTCCTCAGTAACGCAGATCATGTTTAGCTCATCTTTCAGGTTCTGAGTGGTCAAGGTGAATAAGACTGAGCAGAACATCTTTTAATAAGTCATCAAGAGGATGTAAATTAATCAGTGTTGGGTCTTTTAGCAATGTCCTTAACCGTGAACTGCACAGCTGTATGCTTGTACTGCAATCCTTCTTGGAGAAAAGTGCCTGCCAAGTGAGTAAATTTGAGAGCAGAAAACTACTGGGACACAAGAAAACCCACAATATAAAACAGGCTTCAGTGAAAATGATCTAAAAAATTGGGGCTTTTGTCATTAATTGCTAATATTAACCATTTATATATAAAAAACACCTCAACATTATCTGTTGCCAAAGTAAATGTGGCTTATGTTGGTTGAAGGTTTAAATACACCAAAAATGAATGTTTGCCAGATTGGGTGTCACATTCCAGTGCTAGGAAAGTGTGTGTTTTTCTCTTGTAACTACATAGACTGTGCTTTTTGAATAGGTGTGCAGTAATAATGGGAAACCTGGAAACTCTGAGAGGTGCGGTGTCGTTTCAGGCATGAATGTGCGTGCGTGTGTGTTTTCTGTTTTAAATGAGGTAAGGCTCTACAGATGATCTCATCGCCAAGCAGACACATGACCCACATGGGCAGGAATGCAACCTTATCATCAACAGAATACGACTTCCACTGAGGCGAGGGGGGAGGAAAGGAAAAAAAGGGTAAAAAAAAAAAAAAAAAAAAAAAAAAAAAAAAAAAAAAGAAAAGAAAAGAAACAACAACAAAAAATGAGAGAAAGAAAGACGGGGGTGGGTGGTGGGGGTTCTCAACTGTAGTAAAAGATGGGGACATGTAGATAAATAACAAATCACTCATATAACCACTTGGCTTTTGGGTATGTCCTCATCATCATCATCATAACACTATAAACCACATAACAGGACCTTCCTTCCACCTTACAGAAAAAGAGATAAACCTGATACTGAAGGACCAAAGTCTTCTCAAAGTTATCATTTATGTAAGCATATAGCTTTACACCTAGAGACTAACAATGACTTCATCAACTGTCTTCAACCCCAAAATGTGTACAGAGACACTCACACACACACTGTACAAAAGTACAATCTATGGGCTGGGTTGGAGTTTGGTTGTGTGTGTGTGTGTGGGGTGGGTGTGTGTGTGTGTGTGTGTGTGTGTGGGGGGGGGGGGGGGGGGGGTTATATTGTAACAGACAAGAATGTCCAGCAAAGTGAAAAAGCATAAACAATAAACTCTCCTTAGAATATTTTCATTTGGTGTCTGTTTTTAAAATTGATGTGCTTCATAGTTAAACAAAATGGCAGATAGAAACAAAACGCTAACAAACGTTTTGCTGCGAACGCAAAAAAAAATGATTGTAAACTTCGTTACAATTATCACCCGCTCATGCGTTTAACATGGTTGGTTTTGCTTTGTGAATTTCCTCCATCATACAACAAATCTTTGAGGATACAGGCTTATCACATATTACCTCTGAAAGACATAAGCTTAGCCAAACTTATTTTATGAAACTTACATTTCGGGGTGGCATAGCACAATCAGAAAGAGACGTTTCTCAAACCTACAGCTCTCTAAACACAATGACGGTCCACAAAATCGACAGGCTTTGAGAAACTTGTGTGTAAGCCTGGGAGAGCCAATCTTTGGGTTTTAGCATACACAGGAAGTGAAGTCACAAAAGGTTCAGACAACAAGCCTTAAACTTGCATAATATTTCCTTCCTCCTTCTCTCTTTTTCACAGACTGTAACTCGTACAGTTAGCTTACCAGCCAAACTTCCCCAAAACGTTACAAGTTTCAGATATTCCTATCTTTGTGGGTACATCAGGTCCCAACCATGATGTAAAAACATGCCCACTAGGTGTGTGTCATGCTCAACAATTCACTGGTGCTCATCATCGGTCATATTATATTATATAACCTGTCAACTGTTCTGTATTTTGCACTGGAGCTCTGCAAAGATGTCAGAGTATGTTCACTCGCAAGTGGGCTTATTTGCTCCTATATCTGAATGAATCTGGAATAATCTGGAAAATAGTTTTGAACACTTTAATATGAACAAATGTTTCTGGAAGCCCCACCCCCTCAGCACAGTTCTCACAATGGCCACAGTTTCAAAATGAACAACTCATAATTTATATTAATATTAATAATATTAATAATTAATTAATAATAACAACAACACCACCACCCTCTCCTGCTCTCCTTAAACCTGAGACAGAGTAAATTCTAACAGCTCTGGACAAATAAAGTAATTTATTTTCGATATTGTAAAAAAGAAAGAAAATTGCCAACAGGGAGAAATCAGTATCACACAAGCACGATGGCAGTATGTCATCATACAGCAGTTAGTTCTGGTTCAGTAATTTGATTGGTCGAGATGAGTTCCAAGACCTGATTGTCTATATATACACACACTATAACCCTGCGTGGGACGCGTCACACTAGCCGCATTAAAATTTTTTTGAAAAAAAATCCACTTCTTAGTTAGAAACAGTTACAGTTACCAACACGAGCAGAAGTCGCAGAAAATACTTTTCAGCAATATAACTTTTGATTTCAAATACAAACGCTTCCATTAACGCTAGTTTTTAAACTAGCTAGTTTGCTAGCCATCATACTAGAAAGTGTAACAAATGTGGATTCAACAAGGTCTGTTTCTGCCAGTGGAACAAAAATAAACAGCACATTGCGCTCACTGGGTTTGAAGTTTGGTATTAATTTCTTATTCGCGATTGTACGGCCAAATCCCAACTGTGCTGAGCTACGGTAAATCCACACTCTTGCAATATTGCTTAAACAATCAACGGTTAGGGATTTAGAGTAAATTGAAAACTACTGTGAAAGAAGGCATTCTATCAGACGAGCAAACGAAGTGATGAACTGATCTCAGTCAGTAGTGATCTCTCCATAGTGAACTGAAAAAGAAAAACAGAAGAGTGGATTTGAGTATTTTAAATCTTTAATACATTGAACTGAACTGAAGAGTCTGAACTCCGTCCATGATGGTATTCTCTTCCATGTTTTAAAGACATGGAAGAGATTGAAAAATCCCAGAACTCTCTAATGTGGCTTTGTATCTGTTTTTCATTCAAAAAGAAATTCATTTGAAACTGAATTGTTGTTATAATTGCCTGAATTAAATGAACCCAGCTGGGGGAAGAAAATAGATAGACAGGGATTTTATTCAATGAGTTTCACCAGAGCTCTTCAGAATAAACATGCTTAAGAATCACGCCATGCCTCCTTAGTCATCAACATGCAGACTCTCAGACGCTCTCGAGCTCGGAGTCTGACAGTGTGAACATTTGTTCTCTTCTTCGTCTGGGAAACACTCACACTACTGAGCTCAGAGCTGGTCGCAGGATGTAGTCTGGGATTTTGGGCTTGGTGGACGAGCCGATGTTGTGTGATGTACGTGGATGTCAGACGGCAAGTGATGGCGATTGTAGCTCATGTAAAATCTTTAATTACTCAAAGCGATTCGACATGAAGATTTGTTGAGATTTCAGGCAGCAAAATTGGCTAATATACATGTTCAACTTTGCAAAGTTCACATTACTATATGGAGCATTTAACAGGTCAGATCTTCCAAAACTTTACATTTTTCAGAGTTTTGTTTGAGGAAATGTACAAAAACCGCACTGTTGAACATTTATATGTAAAATATTGCCAAATGTGTGTCATTTTGAATTGAATGTTGTGTATCGTTACATCCCTCAGTCAGACGGGACTAAAATGTCCCCACCAGATGTCCCCACCAGATAATCTAGCAACAATTACCCCACCCAGTGCAGAAAAAAAATACCATCTGAATAGGGCTTTAGACAAAGAGCTAGGACTGAAGAACTTGTTCCAGCCAATTATTCAATCATCTTGTATTCCTTACATGATTTTTTCCCCCGTTGTGGTTTTGCACATGGTTCATTTCCTTTGACTCGTTAGCTGTAGGAAAAGCTGGCTCCACCGTAGAGTTGCCAAGGGTATAGAGGAATGCCCAAATTAATTCCACACATGATAGAAAGACATAAGGGTACTATAACAAGAGCAATACGGGACCACTGAAAGAACAAGAAAACAAAAAAGTGTGAGTAATCTTCGAAACTGTGAGCTAAAAAATAAAACGTGCCTTGAGAGACAAGACCCGAAGAAGCGCTGAATAATACAAATCTCATTCAGCCACTCTGGAAAAACCTGCCCTTACCAAAATGCTTAAGCATGGCATGTACATCATAATATCACACCCTTTTACCTGCCCTGCACACAAAACAGTCAACATGACGACAGGAATTCGGCAACATTGTCACTGAATACCTACAACGTCAAACCGGATCAGCCTTGATTACGTGATTAATATATGGGAGTGTGATGGGCTGAGGAATGCAGCGATGCTAACCCTAACCCTAGCTCTTCAGCAACGCGCGCACACACACGCGCGCGTGCACACAGCTGCAGAAAGTAAGAAAAAGAAGGGAAGATTCCGGAGTGGGCAAAGCTGCATGTGCCAGCCCCAACACTGTGATCTGTCTGTCTTGAGTCCTTATAAGGCCAAAAAGAGAAGAGCTTGTTCTCTTAAATCCATCTGGTTGGCATGAGTTGAGAACAAATAGCCAAGTGGAGCCACAGATACGGTGGAGCAGATAAAACTTCACTTGAACACACTCAAGGCATGTGGGGGTCATGTAAAATCGAGAGCGTAAGAGAAAACGCTCTGGAGAATATAGGATGGGAAAAGGAAGAAGAACGAAGCAGATAATGGAGAAATATGTATCAGGTCATGTTTACACTGACCATGGCATGGTTGTCTGTGTCAGGCAGACTATTTTGTATTCATGAAGCTGCCGCTCAGATGGGATTTTCAGACGTAACATTCTATAGTTTACGCAAAACATCCAGCTAGATGCAGGTACGTGTTTGAAAACATCTTAAGAGATGTCAGAGTAGAATGGTCAGGCTTGTTCAAGCTGACAGGAAGGCTACGGTAACTTAAATGACAGTTCTTTACGTCCATCCTGAGCTAAAAAGCATCTCTGAATGGACAACATGTCGAACCTAAAGAAAGAAGAGCTACAATGGCAAAGAGATTCCCATCAGCCAAGAGCACGAATCAGACACTAAAGTAGGCACAGACTCATCAAAAACTAGACGTCAGATGCTTTTCTGCTCAACACATTTGTACAGAGTTGTTATTTTACCTGAAGTGTGTGAAAAATCAGAGATATCGAGCAGTTTTTGAACAAAAACAAGCGCTCAGCCCCAAAAATCTTTCTATAGTCAAAGTTAACCTTGGTGACCTGTACAGCTATACATATGGTGTAGAAAAAATAAAAATCTGATATTTTTGCCATATCACTCACCTTTAAGAGAAAGCGCTCTATCGCTGTTTGCCTTATTCTACTTGCCTCAGAGAATGAGCGAGAGAAAGGGAGAGGTACAACGATATTCACATTGACTCATCAGGGTGGAGTTTCCCCCAAAACATTGCAGTACAAAGCTTATCTGTGAATGGCAACACAAGCATCACACACGATTTACGATATATTTAGAAAGTTTGTGCTAACTTTTTTTTTTAGTTTCTGGTGCTTTTCCAGTTTAAACACCACTAAATAAATAGTCGACGATCGGTGTTTAGTTGAGATGCTAGTCAGATTTTACAGTAATAACAAATAAAAACAGCCCAGAGGACCTCGTGTGACACAAGGACGTCATACAGGACACAGAGAATGTGTTACGACCATGAATATAATCAGAGGTGGCGAATGATATCGAACACCACTTTAACACACACAAGTTTAAATACAGACACAGATAATAACTGAAATAAATACAGGATCTCTTGTGTGTGTAACACAAGGAAGTCAAACAGGACACACAGCATGACACTATTACGCATCGTAATACACACGAATAAGCCGTGTGTTGCGCAACAACCATGACTATGATCAGAAACAGTGAGCGATGTAGAACAACCGTTTAATAAGTACAACATGGTTCAAATCCGACACTGATACAAACCGAAATCGAAATGAAATACAGGATCCTGCGTGTTTCTGTACAAATATACCAACCTCTTTCTTATTTGCAGACACACTGACATGCAAAAACAGACACACACAAGACAGAAAACAGACAGGCCCATATACCAGTTATATATTTGCCAGTTCTATAAACCAGTATACTGGTATACATCCTAATATTCCAGTTTCTCTATCTGACCCACAACAACAAATATTGTTGAAAAGTATACAGAAAAGTATAATCAAGTAAGGAAAATGAGCAAAAGTCCCTTTGCAAAATGTGTGCGGTTTATCAAACATTCCTGTTCTTTTCTCACTGAAATTCTTACGTCCTCTCACATCTGCCTCAAACAATAACTGTACTTTACAGAAATGAGCAATGGAGAAGTGAGAGTATGTGTGAGAGAGTGAGTTAAAGGAAGGCAAGGTGGCAGAGAGCAAGAGAGGAAGACAAGGATGTGAGAATGAAAGATATGCACTTCATGTGTGTGCGAGTGTATACAGTGTTGAAAGGCTCCATAGCTAAACCATAGATTAATCATGCTAGCAGAGGGAGAAATAAAGGGTGGAGGACAGAAAGAGAGGGAAAACAGGCCTGTGTGCATTCCACTGCCTATGACCATGTATATTTTCACTGATCCCAAAGAAAATAATCCATTGGCGGAATCCAGAAGACTGCGAGATCCCAGAGAGATAGAAAGAAGAAGACAGAAAGAAGGAATGATATATAGAAACACAGAAACATTAACTGTTAATAACTGTTAAAAATGAAATTAAATGGGGGGCATAGAAGCCTTTATTATCACCACATATACACATTAGAGCACAGTGCTCTTGACCATTCTGTGTTCTGATCCCAACCTCCTTTAGTTAGCGAAGAAAAGAATTCCAGTGTTACATTACACCTGTACTGAAAATAGTGCTCCGTAAT
Source organism: Tachysurus vachellii (assembly GCF_030014155.1). Lineage (NCBI taxonomy): Eukaryota > Metazoa > Chordata > Actinopteri > Siluriformes > Bagridae > Tachysurus > Tachysurus vachellii. The sequence continues at coordinate 23,850,304 of NC_083469.1, forward strand.
AACCCAGGATTCTCCCAGTGATTTCTCCATTTCGTATAACTCGCTGTTTGTGTGAACCGGACTACATATACTCCTTTTCCACCAAAAGGAACTGGGTGCTGGTTCAGAGCTAGTGCTGGTTCAAAGTTGGTTCCACTGGTGAACCTTCTAAGAACGGTTTGCCTTTCCATCGGTTAGAGAGCCGTCACAGAGCCAAGTCTGACGTCACTGTATACGTGTCACGTTACAAAGCAACGTTAGCGCAGCAGCGGCAAACACAATTACATCAACACTGGCGGATGTTGCTTTACTGTTAATGCTCATGGCTTTGTGAACCTACATTGGCATCCAAACGCGGCGAATCCAACGTGTACGTGCAGCTCCACGTAATTTGTATAAACGGAGGTTATAATCAAGAAAATACATAACATTATTTTATCATTAACACAGAAAAAAGTTAGCCTTAGCATGTAGCTACCTACTATCATGTGTGCTGATAAATGATCATATTGCGGTAAAGTAAAAGTGTATTAAACATTAGTATGCTTAAGGTACATTATATAACAGTAGCCCCGCCCACAGCTCCTGACACAAGCGGTTCTTAAATCTAGACCAGCAACGTTTTGGTGCTACTTAAGAACCACTTTTCCTGGTTCAGAGCCGGTGCTTTGACTGTCGAAAAGAAATAACTGATTCTAAATTAGGCTTTGGCTCCGAACCAGCACTCAAACTACCTCAGTGGAAAAGGGGCAATAGTGACCTACACTTCATGTCTCTTGACCTTTCAAGTAAATAGGGTTAAGAAGTAATCCATGATAATAAAACTGCCTCAGTAACCAAAAGGTAAAATCCTCAATATGATCATTTATGACATTTGGCACCAGAGCAACATGCATTTTCTCATATTATACAACTGAGCAATTGAGGATTAAGGGCTTTGCTCAGGGGCCCAAGAGTGGAAGTTTGGTAGACTTGGGATTTGAACTTACAACCATCTGACCTGTAATCCAATACACTTGGTCTTAAACTTAGAATTGAACTGTCTACAGTTCTTACTCATCAAGAGATCCTGCAACTGACTGCACAGACCTTTCACTGGCTTGATGCTAAATCAAGCAGATCCATTACTCTAGTTACACTGGAATTCAAGCAGACATTTGTAAAGGCATTCTGGGATGGGGGTAGTACTGTATATTGAACAGAGGACAGCAGAAGTGCTTGTAAAAAACAGCACTTCTGCAACACCATTGTATTATTCAACCATGCTAGATGACCTGAAGAACCCTAGAGCTTTCAAAACAAACATTGATAGTACAGGTTTTTGTACAAAAGAGTTGTATTTACTCAAATGATCCCCAACGTCCTGGACTATGGAAAAACCATACTGTATCCGTGACCTGTACATGAACTTTTGCAGTGCCGGTAACCTCAGGGCCATAACCTCAAAGGACACGTGAATAAGACACTGTCCGCCTTCACCCACTGGTAATTGTAAAGGGAAGTGGTAGCTCTGATGTTAGACTAATCAGGAAGTTGTGAGTTCGCATTCAAGGACCACCAAGCTGCCACTGCTGGGCCCCGAAGTAAGGCCTTAACCTTCAATTGCTCAGTTGTACAAAGTCTTTCTGGATAAGAGCATCCAATAAAAGCCATACATGTAAATGTAAGGCCAGAGATGACTTTCCAAAAAAAAATCTTTTTGAACCATCAGAAGGATCCAAGATTTCTTTCATTGATGCTGCCAGAATGTTGATCACTCTGTCTCTGTAGAATAGATAAGTGTGTGAAGAGAAACTGGAATAGAATGTGTTGCAAAAAATAATTCAAGCACCTACTCCAATCATGGGCAGTCCTTCATCTTGCCCTTCACCCATTGCACATCTTTCTTGGCAAGTGTTGGAGATGTGTCCTGAGACCAATAAAAGCTCAGTCGAGATGGTGGACAACAGTCCTGAGAGGAAACAGCCTTTTTAACAAGACAATTCTCTGTCAGTCAAGTTGTATAAACTGTATCTGGTGCAAAAATGGAACAAAGGACACGACCTCTCTTTTGAATATTAAATGATTAAATGAGTGACCTTTAACTTACTGTAAAGAAAAACAGTCAAAAATGGAGTTGTCGGTATAGATGTTTTTAGTCGACTGGTCATAACACATTTAACATGCGTGGGGATGAGTGATGATCAAGTGATAATCATATCCTCCAGTTCTTTAAGCAATCGTTTTTTTCCATTTTTGGGTAAAACCATGAGATCTGCAATGCAACAGCTTAAGGGAAGTGATCCATGACTACCACACTCTTGCAGTGCACTGTATGGATCATCAAGTATACTCCAACAGCTTTAGTAAAATTCAGTCTGACTGACCATCCATCCCAGTTGATTTTCCGTTGTTCGGTTCCTGGATGTACTTTGTCTTAGATTCTCAGGTCTCTGACTACAAACGTTTTTCATAAACAGCAAATGTCCAGCTGGTTTTTGGTTTCCCTGCCAGTAGGTGTGTCCGTGTTGTTTAGTTCCTAAGAGTGCTTCTTTTCCACATTCTTTAAGAAGATCTCTCAGTAGGAGTTTGGTCCTCTCGATGGCGTCATTGGCAACTGAGGTGTTATTGGAGCTGCTATGTTCTAGTAATTCTTTTTCTAGTGCTTTTCATTCTCTCTTTCAAAACTCTGGCATGCTCTGCGGTGTCCCTTAGAGAAGGTGAGGGGGGGAAAAAAAGGGAAAAAAAACTCATGCATTTTACTCATAACACATTGCCGACTTAGTGATGGGAACCTCTCAAGTTTTTCTAAGAGCTTCAGAAAAAGTAGGAACATTGAATAAAGGTGTGATCCTGTAGTAACCTGTAATTAAAGTGCCAGGGTGTGTGATAAGAGCTAACTGCCAGAAAAGAGACATTTACTGAGTTATAGTGATGATATGACAGAGTTTGGTTTTATGAGCCTCTATAAAATCTGCCTTTTTTTCCATTTTTTTTTCGTTGCAAATCTCTTGCAAGTTTCAACAACCTTGCCCAAGACACGTAATTAATGATTACCTTTAACCATGTGCACTGTATAACCTCCGGAAAATTATGTGAAAGAAAACTTACCGATTACTACTTTGGACTGATAACTATTGCAAAAATAAAGAACCTTCTGTTCTCTGGAGATGAAAAGAAACTATTTGCCATTCATTTCTTCAATACATATAAAAATGCAGTTTTTCGATTTCAAAAATTCTAGTTTTCAAATCTTTTCAAAGTACGTCTTAGACATACGACGTCCAAGGTAATTGAACCAAGTTATACTAACAACTGGTTTTCATTCATCCAAAGCGTTTTGATCACGTATGTTCAAAATCATTGATGTACTTCTATATTCTGGCCTGGTTGCCGTGAGCAGACTGGTCTTGAAATATAGATCAAGGACACGCTGCTGTATGGAGTTTTGGTAGGCACCGGTCCTACTCGGTATCCTGTTTCTGTACGCGTTTATGTGTGGAGCTCTGCGCTCGGGCTCCAGTGAACGTGAGGTTGGCTAACGAAGGAAGTGGATTTATAAAAGCCAGGTTGGTAATGTTGATTCAGGTGCCTGGGCAACATCCTCATTCTGACTTGCTCCTTTTAGGTTCTTGTTTTCCTTTCTTTCATGAGCTGAAAAACCATGGACAAAAAAATCCTATTTAATCATCACTGCTCCTCCTCTAAAAATGCCCAAGAACCCCAAGTAAGGTCAAAGAAAACACAGAAAAGCAGCTAAGAGATGAAAAACAACATGTAAGCACACCATCAAGACCTAAGGCCTAGACTGACTCCATGAGCCACAGTCACAACAGCCGTGACATCACCAAAAGGGCATTTCTCTCTTTATTTGCTTTTATGGCAGGTCTCCCATGTTTCTGACAGCAGATTAGACATGCTCCAAAGCTGAGGGTAAGAAGAGAGACAGAGAGAGAGAGAGAGAGAGAGAGAGAGACTGGGACAAAAAGCTTGCCTTCCTCTTTAAAACATACACACAGACACCGAATCATTTCCTGTGAATAATCATAGCCCTTGAAGTGTATCTGGTTCTTATCAAGCCCCAAAGTATTCCTGCTATCATCAGGAGGCATAAACTCATTCCTGTACTCACGGTTCTAGCATTCATCTCGCATTTTTTGACTTTCACTCTTTTCGATCCTGCTAAATTTATAGCGGATAAGATTACGCAGTCGAAGGAGCTGCTAGAAATGGCAGAGAAGAAATAAACAGATTATGTGAGGTTTAGTAACTGCCCTCGCATACCTTCCTCTCCCTTGAAGATTAGTGCTTCTGTGAGCATTAAATATTTGACATTTTTAGAATTTACCATTTTTACTCTCGCTGATAGCAAACAGTTCTCAAACTGCTACTCACTTGTGTATAAACTAGGTTATTCGTGTGACACTGCTGATACAGTTATGTTTGCTGTAGACTTTTGGAAGGAGTCTCTGGAGTCAGAGTCCATCGTGACGGAGCTTTGTGGTTCCTTAATACACTTATAGCTGCATTTCTTACGTTTTAAACCTTATGAGAACGCTAAAAAAATGGTGATGGACAACTGTTTATAGTCGTTTATAATTTGTTGAGTAAGGCTGAAGTAAGACTTTTGAGTGTGCTGTACTTTAATGCCTTAAAAACAATAATAATAATAATGACAATAGTGTGTTGTAAGATAAAGGAAATAATGCGGGATATGCTGTAATTGTAAATTACTTTTGCACTCAAGTTTAGAATGAAGAGACTAACCTCAGTCAGCATCCAATATCTTTAGCCCTAAATCCATTTCTTGCACCTCGAAATCTTACAAAAACATCATCTTCAGCTGAACGTTGGAATTGTGGTAATAATTTCGTACGATGAAACCCTGAATGAAATACTGAGAGGTCAGGAAGAGTGTGTTGATGTCTCCATATACATCCCCTTGACCTTCTTTTCACCTGTCTGTCTGGGACTCTCACTGTCTCTAATAACAACAAGGACACAAACATTTTGAATATACAAAACGTCTGTGTGGAACAGACACAACACGGCTTCCGGAATGATCACACACGACAAGCTGACGCTCTCAATGACTGCGAAAGGAGGGTGAACTCTGTGACGCCATGCTCTGGTGCAACCCTCGAGCTGCTTTTGAGTTTACTCACTGCACGAGGCCATGACCTCCAGGGACTCGTACTGACCTGCAGTGCATGTACTCGTCCTCTGGTGTCATTTCCCACACAAGTGATGAGGGGTTAAAAAAAAAAAAAAAGGCAAAGTATCAGCCCTGTGAAGACGGAGTCCAATGCAGCACAGCTTTCTAACCCGTAACATTCTTGTGTTCTGAGCCCCACTTAAGAAAACACACTACGGAGAGAGGGGGGCAGAGAGAGAGAGCGAGCGAGCGAGAGAGAGAGAGAGAGAGGGAAAACACAAAACATTAAAGACATTAATAACAGGCAAGTTTCCACCCAGCTGACCCAGACATCCCTTTTAAGGGCAAACAGTTCAGATTCCTTTTTTCATTGGGTTCCAAAAATACCTCCGAACACAAAGAGGACGACTAAAGCGGGAGAGACACGAAGCACTGGACATACCAACAATCAGAAATATCGACTCCAAAGGTTTGAAAACACATAAGCAATGTGACCGAGGAAGAAGAAAAAAATCTGTATATTATTTTCTTTTTCTTTCTCTCTTTGTTCACAACGTTCTTTCCTACATGTTCCTCCTGGCACTCGGATGTGTCTTAAACATGTTTAAGAGTTTAACATTCTCGCAGTCTCATTCCAGCTGTGGACGTACCCTCCCTACAGGGAACACCACACACACACACACACTTTTTTCTTTTAATCTGATCATCAATAAAGTTGGACACAAAAAAAGCTCAAGAACTGTTCTGCTACTTTGAAACTTTTGAGATTTTCCACTTTCTCAGAAAAGAAAAGGGGGAAAAAATAAGTTCATGGCTAATTTGAATTTCCCCGAAAATAATCCAGTCCAAACACAGTCTGACTGCAGTTGTTGTAGTGTAGTGTATTTCTAATATGTGCCAAATTTAGTCGTGATCTAGCTGTAATAGTTTCGGACTGTAGCTGTGGTTTGAAACGCTCTTCCCGGGTTTCTACCTTCCTCCACGCACGGGTTGGTTCCAAGCATTTTTTTTTCCGAAAAGAGGGCCTTGATTATCTGGATTAGGTCTTCGAAGATTTGGTTTGGAACCGAAGCGGACAGAAAAGACAATCTCCAGGAGGATTGCTAATCACTGGTGTTGCGTTTATTCCAAAAATACGCACCCGCTGTTAGTGTAGCCTCCTCCGAAAAACTACTGACCATAATTAGAAGCGGACTTTTAGGAGAAGTATTAGGCACAGCTGCCTCGAGAAAGCCATTCTGCAGCATGCGGAGGAAATGATTAGGCGCCGGTGTCCTAGTACCATCATGCTCCGTGTGTGTGTGTGTGTGTGTGTGTGTGTGTGTGTGTGTGTGTGTGTGTGTGTGTGTGTGCACGATAAGGAGGGAAAGAACGACTTGCAAATTCAAACCTGATGGAATCATCAAGCTCCTCTGAAGCTCTGAGTATTTTTGCAAAGCACTCAGAGGTCACAGGAGGAGATAACGTCATGATAGACTTTAATGTCCTGCACAACACACTTGGCCTTTGGGATTTCTGCAGTTGTGTGGTGTGTTTATATGTTTGCTGGGGCCAAATGTCCTAGTAAGGACAGGAATATCTGCCCATTTAGACCTTAGAGGGACACTTGGCTGGTCCCCACAAGGAAAACCACTTTAAGCAAAACAAAAAATCCCCACAACTAAAATGGCCAAAAGTGAGCTTGTGTATCAGTTTTTTCCAACTAGTGGGGAGGCCTCACCCCTGAAGTGCAGACACGCCCGCAGGCAGACACACCCGCAGGCAGACAGGCAGACACACACACACAGGCAGACGCACGCGCGCAGGCGCACACACGCGCGCGCAGGCGCACACACGCGCACGCAGGCGCACACGCGCGCACGCAGGCGCACACGCACGCAGGCGCACACACACGCACGCACGCAGGCGCACACACACGCACGCACGCAGGCGCACACACACGCACGCACGCAGGCGCACACACACGCACGCACGCAGGCGCACACACACGCACGCAGGCGCACACACACACACGCAGACAGGCAGGCACACGCAGACAGGCAGGCACACCCAAAGCTCACATCAGTGAGCAGAAAGTGAAATGGTGTCATATTCCTCTGCTACTTTTACTCACCTGCAGGGCCAACACCTTCAGCTGTCAGACAAAACACATATATACACATATAACTAGAAACAAGCATACGTCGACTTTCAGACGCACACACTTGCATGCACACACACACACACACCCCTTCACTCTTATAAGGGAGGTGCAAATTAGCAACATTTTGATCATTTGAAATTTGATCAAATATGTTCAAACTCATTCTGAACCTTCATGTTACAAAAAGCAGAGTTTCCCCAAGTTCTTACAGATCACCTTAGTTCTTTCTTTACTAGTACCAGAGCTGACCAGATCACATAGTAGTGTCATGCTTCGTATTCGTATGTGTTTGCCAGTCACAAAGCCTTCACGGGGCTCCAATCTCTCTTCTGTCTCTGTGGTCTCAGGGCTGTGCGTACTATTTTCAATCCTCCGCCAAAACCCAAACCACGTGGTTCTCGAACCCTAACTTATGTTTGGAGAGCAAGAGAACTGTTGGTCACACCATATATAGTATACACCATATCTAGAGTACACTACTAGTTTTGTGTCTGGAAAAAGCAGGAGAGAGCGTTTCCTAACGGATTCGTAGCCATTATCGCACCACAGTGTACACGTAGTCGACTTCAGCCGTCCTTACAACTCAACCCTTATAAACAAAGACCACTACAAAGGATACGAGATATAACCCGATAGTAACTGACACCTATTTTGCTTCCAGGAAGAGCTACTTTAAGAAGGCACCAAGCCACAACACACAAACAGGTTTCTAGCAGCTAGGGTGAGGTTGATAAATCTATTAAGATATTTTCTCAAGAACTTAAAGGAAGTTGACACAGTGTCGCATGCATGTCACATTCTCTCTCTCTCTCTTTGCTTTCTTTTGTGGTGTGGTTTGTTTTTCTTTTAATGCTTTTGGTTGATGTTGACTATGTTCAGTTTGGGAGCTGCTAACGTTGAATGAAAGCTAGCAAGTCGCTTTTAAACGTGAAGGAGGTTAAGGGTTCTGGTGAAACGTGCAGGAGCTTGTTCAGGTGCGTCAGCATGCCGCAGCTGCTGCCGAGCGCCTGTGTGTCTCGGAACAGCTCACAAACCTCCGTCTTACACCCTACTTGGCTGTAACATCTCCAGGGCATTATAGCTTTTGGTTCTTTAATAATCCGGAAGTTGGAAGTCGGTTTAGGAGTGGAACTTAAAATTGATCATCGTGAACAAGAATCCGAGTTTGAGCCACTGTTGATTTATAAAATGCACTACGATCCTGGGGTCTCTTTTGTTAATGTTTACAGACAGATTTACTTTGCTTTATTTTTAGCTATGCAGCTATGAGAATAATCCAGATTCAAATTCAGACTGTCGTGTAATTTGTTTTTTTACCATGGTGTGTGATAAACGTGACCATGTTACTTTTGCAGTGTGAACGGCAACACATCCAGACTACATCAAAGGCAAAAGACGGTCTAATCACCGGTGTTGCCATGTTTGCGGATTTCATATAGGATTAGGTTTCTGCCACGTCGTGTCTGATAGACAAGGCACATTTTTCCATGGCCAGGACATTTTCCATACGTTATACTATAAATCTTTCCGCTTCACTTTGTCTCAGTGAACAGGTTTATTCTCATAGATGCTCTTTATTTCCACTACTAAAATGCTGGGGCTCGACTCTTGTGTGGGGTAAAAAAGAGGGAGCACATTACTCCTATTTTACGCTCACTACATTGGTTGCCTGTTTGTTTTAGAGTGGATTTTAAAATTTTGCTCCTCGTTTATAAATCTCAGAATGGTTTGGCCCCCCTTATCTCAGTGAGTTACTGACTGAGTATCAACCAAATAGATCCCTTTGGTCTTCCAACCAGGATCTATTGTTTACTCCAAAGTCGAGGTTTAAATGCAGGGGAGATCGTGTTTTTGTATTGCTGCCCCCAGGCCCTGGAACGCCTTGCCACTGTCCATTAGACAAGCCTCTTCTCTTAATATTTTTAAGTCCAGGCTAAAGACATTTTTATTTTCAAAAGCATATGGCTGATGGGATGTTCGTACGATTTTCTGTTTGTTTGTTGTGTGTTTTTTTCTGTTCTTAATGACCTAATGGAAAGCACATTGGTCGACGGAAGGTGAAATTATTTGTGCTCTATAAATAAATTGTCAATTGTCATTGTCAATTGTCACTACATACACTCACTGGGTACTTGAATAGTTTCACTGATCCCTTAGCTAATTATGCCAATCATGTGGCAGAAGTGGTGAGAAATGGTCAGAGGAGAATGGTTGGAGCTGGCAAAGTCTAGTGTAACACTTAAACACTCTTTAAAACAGGTATAAGCAGAAAAAGCACCTCGGAATTCATGAGCTGAACCTTAAACCTTCGGCTAAAGAGTTAGGACAAAGAGACCACAGAAAGCACAGGCTCAACAAAAATGCAAAAGTGACAGAGACAACAGAAGTCAGAACTGAGGTCACGTTTTGTCTTTTGATGTGAACTTGTGAACTTTGATGTGAAGTCAGCAAGTCACCAATCTCAGCAGAATACGGTTTCAATCTGAAATGACCTCTCATGGCTTTTTCTCTTAGGCCAGTTTTGAGTTTTGGGAAGTGAAACCAGGTCATCTTCAAATCGTAAAAAAACAAAAAAACAAAGCAAGACAGAAAGTTAGTTGACGACACGTTCCAGGTGTGAACGGCAGGTTGTTCTCGGGTCACCTGAAACTTGGTTGGTTTCAGGGTCACCTGAAACTTTCCATTAGAAAGTGTGACTAACCCCCTCCCCTAAAAAACAACCCCCAAACACAAGCAGACAAAGACACAAGATAGGACCTTTAAGGAAACCAAAAAAAAAAAATACAAATCTCATTTCGAGCATGAAACAAGTGGAATCAGCTAAACTGGTTAAGGAATGCAAATGTGCCAGTTTGCATATGAATAAGATTCAGCACTCAGATTTAAATCTGGCTGAAACAGGGATAAATTTAACTAATGCATCTATGCAGATTTATTTTGTGGTATAAAGAGGACTAAAAGACTTCAGGACAAGTCGCTATTTGAAAAAACTCTCAAGTCTCTCAAACTCAAAGTCACTGTGACTTTGCTATGAAGCCCCAATAGATTTATTCTCACTTCAACACCATTTGTTCCATAAACAAAATGATACAGAGCAGAAATGAAAGCTAACATGGACCAATAAAATAGCAAACAATATTTCTGTTCACTTGTATTCTTTGGTTACGTTTTAAACTGTTAGAAGGATTAAAGGTTATGTTAAAATAACTGTTTTTGTGCATTCGTACTATGCTCTGTATATCCTCTTTTAACGGGACACCAGGATCAGACAGAGGACTTCGTTAGCAAGCACTCACAGGTGGAATTCCATTCCTCGGCGCTGATCCGATATCCTGACAAGCGAAATGCGAGAGCGTCCCTTAAAAATATACAGCACCTCACACGGTAATACAAGTCTGGACCAGCAGGTACGATGTGGTGTAACTAAAAAAGCACCTCAGAGAAACGGATTAAGCCAGGATTTTTTCTGTTTGTTTAATCCCCAGATTAACCATTCGCTGGACGTCCTTAAACATTGTCAGGATCTGAGGACAGCGGCATGCTGAAAGCCGATGCTGTGTGGAAAAGTAATCAGCTGCTCAGAAACAGGCGCAGAGGGAAAACACGCAAGCACTGTGTACAGGGCAGACACAAACTTAGGACAAGGAAATAAAGGACAAACCTTGACGTATCCTACACACCTCACATATCCTGTTTAAGATCACAAAGGTCACCGCTACTAGCTGCCAAACCAACAATAATCATTGTTCAGGGAGTGAAATTCAACCTTTGAGTGAGATTGACAGTAGCAACGTTGACGCAGATGAATGATAAGGGCTTTCGAGACAGAGATAGCAAACAAATAGGCAGACACTAACCACATACCGATCGCAACCCACACAGACACGTCCTATCCAGCTACACGGACCTGCGTGAACGAACGTGGTCTTAAATACAGAGTTACTGTCAAGGCCAAGTACATGCTGAAACTGGTTTTCTACTGAATGGTTCATGGTTACAGAACGGTTTAAATCAAAAGTAAGAGATCGGTGGCAAATCGAGTGCGAGGATAGTGAAGAGTCAAAAAGAATAAAAGCTGCAGTATCAATCACACACAGCATCATGGTGATGATTCAAGCGTGTTGATTTAAATTCAGGGTCCCTGAAGAAGGACACTAGGGTCTGCAAAAACGACCATCAGTGACATTAAATTTATTAATGAGTTCTTACAGAAAAAGAAGACATTATTTTCTACATACATTGCAGCAGAGTGAAATTCTTTTCTTCACATATCCCAGCTTGTTAGGAAGTTAGGGTCAATACCCGGGGTCAGCCATGTTACTGCACCCCTGGAGCAAAGAAGGTCAAGTGCCTTGCTCAAGGGCCCAACAGTGACAGCTTGGCAGTCCACAGGCTTGAACCTTTGAACTTCTGTTCAAAAACCGAGAGCATTAAACATACTAGCTAGTCGCGAGTAAACTTTTAAATAACATCACCTAACATGGACCTAACGTGTTTTGGTGGCAAGTTCTGGAATCAAGATGATAAAAATATATTCAATATATTTATTTTATTTCTTTACTTTGTTGATCTTGATTTTGTTACTTAAACAAATCTTGGAAAATAAATCTGCACTGGAATTTATTTTACAGACCCTGGCTATAAAAGCTCTGAGAAGTGTTGCACTGAAGAGACAAAACACAAATTCTCAGATCTGCTGTTTTAAGAGTATTGTGAGTTTTAAAATCATTTTCACGATGCACTGAAGGACTGAATGAGATTTCTGCACCGGTCGATATTCTCGCCAACAGTCTGTCAAATTCTCAAATCTGATTGGTCAGAAAGTGTTGAACAATTATCTATAACAAGAACTTAGACATCAGGGTCATGATGCAGGTTTATATGTTACATTAACATTTCTATAACATGGTAGAGTCACACACAAGTGTCTCAGGAGTCAGAGATTTGTAAAAGTCTAAGTTTTCCAACTAAAAGGTGGAAGACTTCACACTTAGTGGTTGTTTGAGTTGAAGTCTTTTTTTCTGGGTTGTTTTATTATAATCAAGAGAATGTGATGGTTATGACTGTTTACAGCTCCTATAACATCATAAAAGACTATAACCTAATAAAGAGTATGTTTGTTCTTTAACAAAGGAAAAAAAAAGTATTAGTGTTGGTATACTTTGGAGAATGCGATTAAGTTTGTGCTTATTAACAAACTTTGGGATAGCACCAGAAACTTGGGGGTTTTCTTAAAGTTGAAAAGTTTGGACATTGACAAATATTAAACACACACAAAAAATAATTGAAACGTGATTTCAGGACACATGAATATATTTAACTTTCAAGTATTGTGGATAAGTGCCTGTGTGTACTCCTCCACTTGTTCAGTCAGCTAGGTCCAGCATATAGCTTAAACATGCATGCACATGCACTGGGAGCTGCTAACTTCGGAGTCTAACTGGAAAACCATCATTTGTTGAACCTTCATGTTTGAAACAGGTCAAGGCAGGTCTCCTGCTTTCTTTTCTTTTCTCCCTCGTTCGCTTGCTCCCTCCCTGTTTTATTAGTCCCAGCTGCCTGATTAGACCGATGTAGCCGTGTTTGAAGCTACTGCTGCAACTTAAGCACTGTTCTCTTTCCCAGAACCTGGCAGTACCTAGGTCTTCATCTTGGAATTCTAAACAGCAATCTGCTAGCAATCAACTCTCAGTAAATAACTAGACACAAATTTACTGTGTTCAAATCTGATTAACCAGGGACCGACTAACCAAGGACCTTGTTCAGGTAGCATGTCACTACTGGAACAAGACTAATTTTGTTTCCCATCTTACTGGAATTTGTCATATTACTTTCTAGGAAATATTTTCCCCATTTGTTTTAATGCCATCTAGGGATTCAGACATTCAGTTACAGACCCACAGTATATTTAGAAATTCATAACAAAAATTTGTGGTACATCTGTTGTGCAGACTGTCTGAAACAAAACAAAGTACAAATGCAAATATAAAAATATCAAGCAATAACATCAATAATAATTATAACAATGATGATAAAGATAAACACTAACTATTAAGATGTCTGTTTTCATTACAATTACTGTTCTGTCCATTTCCACCAATAGCACCCCAATTACTTAATGGTTTAGTGAAATATCAAGCCTTTTATAGCAAACAACCTACAGTAGTGTACATTTTGAAACATTACTTAACGCACAGGTTCGTGGTTTGGAACACAGCCAGTGACATGAGGTGAAGCAACCATTAAATATATTATCCGTGTTTTTTTTCCTCCTCATTAGAAATAGTCATTCCTCTTCACAGGTATTGAACCAGCCCAGTGAGACTTATCATGCCGCTACAAGTTTCCAGCATTAATTGGTTGAAAACAATGACACTCGTATGTCTCTTAAAAAGATGAAACATCTTCATATGACTGTTGAAGGGGCAGAAAACAAACTACAATTGAATTGATTTTTCAGCAGGTTTCAGTCATGCCGATCATTTTTAATAAAAATTTGTCAGTGTTATCCGTAACTGGTGTTTACTACACACTCATAAAGTAAGACCAAGTCAAAAAAAACTTTTCAGCTGACATTAATAAACTCAGATCATTCTGCACTGACATCAAGAGAAATATGAACACTATGTATCTGACAAGAGGGAAAATCAAGTCCTGACAAGAGCACCAGACAAAACATGGGAAGGGGCTGAAGCAATGTATATGGAAACTGGCTCATCTTCAACGCTCTGCAGCTAGATTATTATTATTCCAAGCATATATTCGGCTCAGAAAACTTGTTCCGGTACAAGTACTTGGCAGGGGAAACAAGTGGCAATATAAGGGCTCATGTGACCTGTGACAGATGTACACTTATCATGTATATAGCCTAGAACTGTACATATTTCCTTCAGGTTCCAAGTCTTTGACACCGAAGCATGAGTGTCCCCTAGGAAATCGTCAACAAACACAAACAACCTAACAATCATCCTTGTGAGGACTTTCCAGTGGTATAAATATTAATGCAGGCTTGTGAGGACTAGCCAAAGGTACACACAAAAACTAAAAGAAAGTATTCCTATCCTTGGGGTCCCCACCAAAGTAACCAAGATATAAACACACACACCCCTTACTAGTCGTACTTAAGAGGACTTTCCATTGGAATAATTATAAATGCAGGCTTGTGAGGACTAGCTAAATGTCCCCATTAAAATCAAGACAGAGAGAGTATGTTTCTCTATCCCTCTGTGTGTGTGTGTCTCTATCTGACACTGACACAGACACACACACACACTTGCGTCATCACCCTTGAGAGGACCTTTCATTTTGATAACAATCAATGTAAAACCTTTCAGATATCCAGTCCCTTATGGAGTGTCCACACAAATGTCTCACTATCTTTATGAAAATATTTCATCCAAAAGTCCCCCAAAAAAACTGATTTCCATTTAGCAGAACGCCAGCGGCGAGCGCGAGGCCTCTGCCAACCACACACACACACACACACACACACACACACACAATGCGACAAAAAAAGAGCTGGTCACAAACTGAACTATCAGCTCTGATACACTTCAGTGACTCGGCTCACCGGCGCTGTTACAATGTTCCAGTAAGAAAATGTTCCAGCTCAGCAAATCAGACCGAAAACCAGGAACAAAATAAAGAAAAAAAAAAGATCTCAAAAGTTGTCTGGCTTTAGCTCGAGTCTTTAAACATCGCTTTTGTGGTATGGTGGGAAAATTTAAACCGACTAAAAATGCTTAAAAATAGACTACAGTGTCAGGAAAATCGCCCAAGGTTGCTGACGTAGGATTTACATGAGTGCTGCTGGATGGACGCACAATGTGCCAAAACATCTACACACCAACATTCAGACCTAAAGCCTTACAGAATATATTTTGTGTGTGTGTGTGTGTGTGTGTGTGTGTGTGTGTGTGTAAACAAACTAAACAAATAAACACCAGGAGCGTTTCTGGTTTCGTCCAGGTTTCCGTCCGACTGCAGCAGAAAGGCGGTGGGGACTAAACTTACCGCACTTATGGAGTTCAGATCCGGGGATCTGTTTCAGACACCAGGCTCAAGTCATAAACCAAACACGACTCCGGTCAACTCACCTCGACACGTGGACGGTGATAAATCCCATTAAACAAAAAACCTGGCGGATGAAAGTGAGGTAGCTCCCCGGCGCACAGCTCCAATACACTGGACTGACTTTCTCTGTGTGTGTGTGTGTGTGTGTGTCTGCCTCTCTCTCTCTATGTGTGTGTGTGTGCCTCTCTGTCTCTCTCTCCCGGATTAGACCGGCACATTCCTCACAGCTCCAGACAATGAGAAAGAAAAGGTGGGTTTTCTTCGGCTCGAACCCACCCCTAACCACGTTACACAGCCGAAAAACAAACGCCCTTCCCCGGCTAAAACAGGCCCGCCTCCGCGATGCAATAAAGCCGGACCGACATCTATCAGAGCTGTTCGAATCTTCAATTGCAGAATCGACTCCGGTTCTGATTCCAGGTGTTTGGAGTCGCTTCCATACCATCACTTTCCTAGCGAATTGTTAAATAATTAAATTTTATCTAACCACAAAAAATACTTATACTAATTTTTTTATTGTTATACCAGCAGCATTATACAAATACACGACCTACAAAACTCCACTTTAGTTAGCAACGAAATGCTAGCGGCTAATCAGGGTTAAACTTCAGTGGACCACAAGAAGCTTTATCGTGTAAAACAGTCACAAATGGTTCTTTTGTTCTGCAGAGTAAAAACATAACTCACAGATACAGCTAATTCTCACACTTTATCAGTATGTTCTCAGTGAGCTGTATCATGTTGATTCAGAATCGTTGGAATCGATTTCCTTATGCCGCTACTGAAAGAATCGACTCTTTTTTTTTTTTTTGAATTGACTCTTACATACTAACTTTTAGTGTAATATAAGTAAAACGAACATGGGATTCATTTGAAATGTTGCTGAATCATGATTGGACAAATTTCTAGTCATAAGTGGAAGGGTTTTTAAGCCTTACATGATGAAGTGTACATTGACTCATAGTTAGACACATCAATATGTAATATATAAACATGTAGCATATAAATATATAAAATAGCATATTTTAACATCCTTTTGGGGCAAAATGAACATAGGCACTTTTTTAATTTGTCTGTCTATACACATTTGGTTGCTTTGTTTCATTCATGCACAATACCCACATTATACATTATTATAGATACAGAGCCTCTCCAAGGAACATTAAAAGTGAGATGTGAATACATCCAGGATGGCATCGTAGTTAGTTTTCTGTTTAGAAAGTTTAGTTGTATACTTGCGTTGGTATTTATTGCATTGTTTCTTGTGATATATAAACAGTTACTGTTAAACCCTTATCAGATAAAACAGAAACGTTTGATATGTCTGGTAATCATTGATAAGAGGAAAACATTCAGAAACGGCCACAATAGTAAATTGTCTGCGGGGTGATAGGGTGCTTGTCATACCAAAAATTGTAATTGCTTTTTCAATGGAATACACATACAAGGGAAACGTACATTTTCTTCTAATTTAGTGCCAGAAGAGTTGGGATTCTAACCGAGAGACAAATCAGTTGCACATGGCTGATGTTTAAAATTGACTTGAAAAGCTATGGTTTTTGAGATATGTAAAAACTCCCCAAAGTCCTTCCCTTCCCTTCCCTAACTGTAGATCCCCAAAGGTGTGGTGATATAGGAAAATAATCAACAGCAGGGCAGTGTTGCTTTCCCATGTAAAGTGAGTTACTACTTCCACCCCAAAGTTAATTCTTAAAGTTGCAGCTTTGCCTCTGAATGATATAAAGCACTGATATATATATATTTTATTTGTCATATATACCTCTGTGTAAGCAGTGTAAGCATATCAGAGCTAGTTTATTTATATAAGTCTGTGAATTTCCTTGTGTCAGAGCTGCTGTTAAAGAAAATTAACCAACAGAATTGACAATTTAACAGTGCTGTGGTATAAACCTCTATATCCTTCCACTCACCACTAAATTTTATTTAGTAGTGCTTAGTTTTAGCAGGAATATTAAAGGACAATGGTATGGTTTTAGGCATGGATAGGACTGTGATCCTTTAAATCATTTTATTGCTCTTTTGTTACCACATTTTATGAGCCTTAGAATTCTTTTGAAAATACCAGTAGAATTGAACAAGCTTTAGCTCTAATGCCTTTCTTTCTGTTGCTCCCATTAGGGGTCGCTACAGAAAACCATCTGATCCACATATTTGATTTGGCACATTTGGCTCGATGCTCTTCCTTGAGCAAACACCCCCTCATTTTTTATCTAGGCTTGGGACCAACATTGACAGTGCAGCCCCCAGTGGCTGGGTTGGTTCCCTGCCTGTGAATTGAATGCAGGCTGCGGCAGCGAGTGTGTGGGATTCTTAGCCACTAGAACACCAGGGAACAGCTCTAATGCTCATTTACTTTTTACAAAAAAAACTTAACGGGAGTGATTCTGTTTTCCATTCCATTCCATTGCTTTGTATTTACTCTATTCTTATATTTCTATTTATAAACTTCTATTCAAATGTTCTTCAGTATGTCCCTCTGGAGGTAAAGTTCTATGTGGAATGATAAAAAAAGACAAAGTGGAACCCTTTTAGAAACCTAGAACCTTTACCTATCCAAAGAACCCTCTTATTAGGAGGAGGTTATGTTCATCATTGGGACACTTCCATGACTGCAGCAGATGGGTAAAACTCTGTGAGCTTAAAAATATACAGTATACAAGACATTTATATAGTTCATGAAAGCATAATCCTCAATTTTCTGTCTGAAAAAAGAAGGTATTTATTCATGCACACAACATTTTGTAGTTGTGGGCAGACAAGTGGAGGCCAAGTTCCATTCTTAGTTCTGACTCTTCTGTATGCCGACTCTTGCAATGATTTTAGACTGTGCTTGATGCAGTTGAGCTGCCAGGGACTGTGATTTTAGACTGTAAAATGAACTGGCAGGACTTCTGTCCATCTCTTTTTATGTAGTGTACCCAAAACTAGAGTTTGTCAAATAAATAAAGACATGAACATGTCTGTGTCATTTAATTATTGGATTCAATGATCTTGTTAGTCTTTTAAGATTGTTCACAGAACAGTTGGAATATCAAGCAGTTGAAACAATTTGGAGAAATTTGCTTAAAATCTGCAAAACATCTGTTTGGAAATGTACAGAGTCATTATGTTTCAACCCACTGCACTGTAGCTGTTCAGTACTGCGGTTCCTCTGCATGCTTGTTTAAAAACAGTTCCTCAAGTCCTCTTTGGACAGTTAAGTGTATTATGGGATACCCTAAAGGAATTTGACTTGAAATCCCCTGTTAAAAAGAGAAACCCAGACTGCTACATCTAACCATTTCCTTAAAAATATTTTGTGTTCTTTTGTTGAAAAATGGTCCTCAGCATTGCTTACTAACTGTGTACATTCTCAAAATCCTAATTTTACTTTAGGTATTGGACCAATTGTACGTCATTATTATTTCTATTCTTTTTACTCCTTTTTATTTCAACTTCCAAAGTACTTATTACAAATCTTTAAGGTTTCTAATCTAACTATTTGCTGTACACTATATATCAATCCATTGGACTAAGTTAAGCATCCAGTCATTTCAATAAAGCATCCAATCAATTTCATCAACAAATATATAATGCCATAGTTATTTGTGTGCATTTGATGGGTACAAAACAAGATTGTATTGTGCAACTTGAGCATGAGTGCCTCTGGCCCTACCTCAGTAAAATGTTTCAATATGGTGGAGTAAGCAAATACTTGCATAAATTGAGGGATCTTCTGAACTCCATCTAACTTGAAAAACATGCTGAGGTAAGTTTGACTAATTTTCTAATATTAACAGGCTACATTTATCAGTTCATTTCTTTTCGTTGCTAGTGTCTGGTTAGACTAAACATTAATTATAGTAGCTAATGTATAGGGGTTAGACAATGTTACTAAAACAGTGGCCAGTATAGTGATGATGGCACCATACCCATATCCAGAGTAATGTCAGCATACCACCATGAAGGAAGAAAGACATCCAACATGCGTAACCGCCGACACAAGAAGTTGTCTGAAAGGGACATTTAAGGAAACATAAAACCAAAGCTGCCCAACTCACTGAAGAATTAATGCACACCTCAGCTCTCCTGTTTAAACCAAAACCACTATTTATACCATCTCCACATGGTCAATATTTATGGTTAGCCTGCTATAGCCAAACCTTTGGTGTCTTGTGGCAATGCCAAGCATCGGTTTCAATAGTGCCGACAGCGGAAATCTTGGGCTGTGTGTAATGTGAAACATATATTGTTCTCTGATGAGGCCACGTCAATTGGCTTTCCCACATCCTGGAGAGTTAGGGTGTGGAGAAGCTCCAGAGAAGTTTACCATACACACTGTATTCCCAGAGTGAAGCAAGGGGGTGGATCAGTAATGGTTTGTTCTGTAATACCATTGCATTCAATATGTCCTACTTGTGCTAGCTGGAAGTGTCACTGCCAAGGACTACTGAACTATTCTTGTTTAAACAGCTGTACCCTGTTTGTGGTGCCATGCATAAGGATGACAATGCACCAATACACGCATCAAGACTGGTAACAGAGTGGTTTGATGAACATGAAATGAAGCTGTACATCTCCCAAGGCTTGCACCAGATCTAAATATTATTGAGCCACATTGGGGTGTTCTGGAGGAGCAAGTGAGGAAACATTTTACTTCACAAGCATCACACAGTGACCTGTACACTGTTCTGCAAGAGTAATGGCTCAAAATCCCTTGGTTAAAAACCGGATGTCAGTTTTGTTGTCCACCCCCTGTAGACAGGCTAGGCAACAAAATTCTTCATTCATTCATTCATTCATTCATTCATTCATTCATTCATTTTCTACCGCTTATCCGAACTATTCTCGGGTCACGGGGAGCCTGTGCCGATCTCAAGGCAGGATACACCCTGGACGGAGTGCCAACCCATCGCAGGGTACAGCAACAAAATTCTTGCTAATGGTAAATATAGTTTATTAACACACTGTTTTTTTTTCAGTCATGCACTGTATATGAACAGCAAACATATAGATAGAATGTTTTTAGGCAAAACGGCTTACATTGTCATTTGTATAAAATTATATAATACTTTTTGGATAAGTAAAAAAATTTCACATGAAAACATGACCCTTTGAACTTTCACTTTATTATTTTAATGTTTAACGAAGTCAGATTTTGACACATTATATATCATTTTAAATAGAATAAGTAGAATTTCTTAGTACTTTTCCTCTCCTGACTGCTGTTAATGTCGTCCAAATATGTGCAGTTTCCACTTCCTGTTTATTGAAGAAACGTAGCCAGCATGACTCAACTGTGACAATTTAGTTAGATTCCATACCTCTGAAGTCATATAAGCTACAAAGAAAGCTAATCCCATTTGTGAGGCCATAATAGGGCAGTTCATTACATACACAGGAAGACAGAGGGCTAGACTCATAGAAGGCTCAGAGTATTTTAACCTGTGCTAAACCTTCTTATTAGCAATATACAAAACATTAATGTAATGAATGAGACAGATGGGAGAATTTTCATGATGTCCACATGGTTTCACAGCAAACGTTCCATTTGTACCTTATAACGAACAATTCCTATACTTATTATAAGCTGAATGTATAGCTTTTCACATCGTAAGTGATCATTAGTAGGTCACACAATCATAACGGTGTTGAGGAGTACATGTCAGCACAGCTAGCTTGACTACAGTTATAGTAGTATGGCTGTAGAAGAACTTTTTCAAAATAGACAATTAACCATTAACATTAACCAGCTACTGTACGTTTTCATCAAATTCTTACCAGTTCAACACCATGTTTGAAAAAATGAAACCTTAAAAGCAAAACCTTAAAGACCAAATTAAGTACACACATATGGTCAAATAGTACGTTATATGTTTATGTTCTTGTTGCTGGAGTAGGAACATAAAAGATACTTTAAAAACAAAGTATATTATATAGTCCTAAACAGTCAGTCATATGCTGTATGTTTTTTTACTTTTTAATTACATTTTCTCTCTCTCTCTCTCTCTCTCTCTCTCTCTCTCTCTCTCTCTACATATATACATGTTGACTCTATTTGTAAACACAATAAATATTTTTAAGTCACAAAAATATCACTCTATGTCCGATAAAATTTGAATTTAACTTTAAATTGATAACACAGCTGTTTATAATGGAATGAAAAATCCATGAGATTGTATTCAAAAATATTCCTTTCTTCACTTTTTCATGTAAAGCTAATTCAGTTCCAATATTTAACTGAAGGATTGGTTCTGCGTTTACTTTTACGTCAGTCTAAAACAATTCTCTACACTGAAAAAGCTGACGTGTTGTCCTTGTTTTTGTGTTTTCTGATAGTAGAAAAAAGGTTGTCGATAAAAGGCCACATTTGCTGCAGAGGCAGAGCACCATTAGCGTACATGCCTGAACAGGACCAGAGGCAGATGGAGGTTATATAAAATACCCACGCGTTACAGAGTAGGCAGGAATAATACTTCAGCTAGAAACCTGCAGAACATTGAAATGTAGCGGTTCTCAGAAATAAATGTGCTTAGAAATAAAATTTCTAAGCATTCCAGACTGATTCTTTTATCAAAATGTCAACTGCTGATGAATTTCAGGAAGAATCTGGAATATTTATTAACAGGAGCATGATGAGGAATTGGCCTCAGCTTATGAGTGTAGGTGTTTATTGTTGATGCTGTGATGCTCTAATTACAGTTTCAGACTAAATTTGATTAGGTGTCACATGCGGGAAACGTGGAATGAAGGTTGTGTCTCGTAAACATCCACATGAAAAAAAGAGGCATGTTGGAGCATGTCCAGGAGGCTCCACTATTATGCTTCAGTATTAAATAGGGAATAGAACATGACATGACGTGCGGTTTTAGGGAAAACGATCAACGTCATGGTGCTGTGATGTGGCCTAACGTGGGGTTACTCGATTTTCTATCAAGTTGTTTATTTTGTGTAATGTCTATTACTCTTGTTCTTGTTTACTTTTGTTTTAATTTCTTAAAGAAACTTTTTATCTTTTTTACATTTAATATCCACGAGTCAAGTTCCTGGTATTGCTTATGTTTTAAACC
Source organism: Tachysurus vachellii (assembly GCF_030014155.1). Taxonomy (NCBI): domain Eukaryota; kingdom Metazoa; phylum Chordata; class Actinopteri; order Siluriformes; family Bagridae; genus Tachysurus; species Tachysurus vachellii. The sequence goes on from NC_083469.1 coordinate 23,872,703, forward strand.
GTCGCTGTCTCACCAGCATTTCTATTTTTGTAAGGAGTCTCCAGTGTCAGGGCTTTCTAACACTAGTCAGTTCTGTTGTATTAGAGGAATAAATCACTTCAGGATGTACAGTTATTAGAAGATAATTTGTAGTAACTCCACTTTGCATCACACTACCCCATTTATTTTTACTTTTCAAGGATTTTGTTGTTTTTGCAGAAATGAACACAAAAGCAAACTAACAAAAGTTTGGAATTTTTCAGAATTACCACAGATTTGGACTAAGACGCGCCATGTGACATCATCATGACACGCATTCAGCTGAAGCATCCTATTCATGTGCATCAAACATGAGTACAGATAGAAAGTTGCTTGTGATTTTGACAATTTGTGCAATTTTGCTCAAAATAGGCACAATAACAAAAAAGCTGTAGCAAAACCAAGCATTTTTAGCCACAAAGTCCTAGATGGATATAACAGTTCAATTCCAAAGTGTTTTTTAATCTGAAAGTTAGACAGACATCCTTGAATTGTTGTGTCCCATAATCTCAATCATTAAATGAACTCTGGACAGAAACCTACTGTACTTTGGATATAATTATAATTTAGCTAAAATGTATTAGCAGTTTGAGTGTGTGTGTGGGGGTGAGAGAGAGTTAGGATACATTTAATGTAAGATCTTGAAGTTCTTACTTCTCTAAGAGCAATCCTGAATAAGACAGAAAGAGAAAAGTGTGTTCACCAGGCGATGTTTCAGCTCCCAGTGGAATGCGAGTCCAACTTTGCACTATCCCATAAGCTTTTTGGGTTGCGGCCAACATTCTCTAAAACGCACCTGGGTGAAATCACACCATCGCTTTTCTTCTTTTTTTTCTGACTCTATTTACAGCACTTTTAGGGACTGAGAAGTGGTCCAGGATTAGCAGGGCTTTTTTAGAACAAGTATTATAACTGGCATCTGAGCAAATTCTATGTCATATCCAGGTCACCATGAGAAATCCAACTCCAAAGGCATGCATAATGGAGATATTTGCAGCAGCAAACCACACAGGGTTATTAACAGGAAATAGCCACACACACACACACACACACACACACACACACACACACAAACACAAACACACACACGTAAACTCCCTCCTGATATCAGTCTGTGTGTATAGAGATAAAACCCAGAGGCCTGAGAGAGATTTAGGCCACAAAACGGATGAATGAATAAACAACACTGCCTTCTAGAGGAATGTATTATTGCTGCATAAGGTACAGCTTCAAAAGACCTTGTTTAATTATTTGCACCGTTTTTCATACCCACATGGAAAGAGCAGTCTCTGTAATAAACTGAAGGAGTCTACTTTTATAAAATCGCCTTGCTTTCATCTAAGGAACATTTAGCGTCTGAACCACAATCTGGTCACACAATATCGTTAACCTTAATCCAGGATTTCAACTGTGGTGACTTTAAGTCTGTGTGCGCATGTGTGTGGCTGTGGCTTTATGTGCGTTTGTGTTCAGTCTTTGTCGCCACATGTATATTAAAACAAGCATCTGTGTGATGTGGCTCAATCTAATCACACACAGAAATTTGTTTCATGACTGTTGCTCAGTTTAACACCAAAAACTAGTCCCTAGTCATGGGATAGTGAAAACAAATCAATAAAAAAAGATCCTGCAATTATTATTAGACTTCAAACAACATCGTAGACCACATGGCCAAATGTATGTTTACGGAACCTGAACGTCATATAAATAGAAATACATAATTGTATCAGATGTCTTTGTATGCTGTAGTTTCATCATTTTTCTTAATTTAGCTGGAACTTAGATGTAAACCTGTTGTAGCACGGAACCACAACTGCAGATTAAAATGTTAGTTGTCATGTCACATACCGCACTGCACAGTATGACATGGAGTCAAATGCTTTCTGAGTGTCCACAGAAACAAAATAAGACAAGACTTGAATTTACTATACATGTGGGAATGGGAAGTATAAGGAAAAATATAAAAATGTATTTATGAGTACTGGCGAACCCTTGAATAAAATGGAGATGTGCCCTTGTGCAGTTATAGAGCAAAAAAGTTGTGCAATATATAGTCTAATATTTAGTCTAAAATATTTGCTAGGCAAAAAATTCTTGTCTTGAATGAAGAAAAGCTCCTCCACATTTTTTCCTCACATCTTTTTTGTTTTTACATTTTGAATTTGAATTCACATTCAAAGCAGGAATTCAGCAACTCCATGTCATCCCATTCTGAGTGTCTCTGCTCACAGCATCAATTCTTCTAGGTTCACTTGAACACAGTTTCTGATGGTACTCAGTAGGAAGGTTGGTCCAAGAATCTTGCAGAACTAACCACAGATCTTCTGTGGATGTAGGCTGCTTCAAATCTTTCTGTCTCTTCATGTAATCACAGACAGACTTGATGATGGGGTGCCAAACCATCACACTGCATGATGGAAGTATCTGCCTGTATTTCTCAGCATTGCAAACACCAATAATCCTGTCCAGATCTCCAATTCTATTTGAATATTGTACCATTCCCCAGACTTTTGGCAAAGAACCTGCCTCCTTCTACAGCAAGTTAAGTGTCTAAAATTTTGACTCAGCAGTCCAGAGCAGCTGTTGCCATTTTTTCTACATCTCAATTAACATGCATAGTTGATTCACTTGGCATTGTTATGAAGTCAGAGTGAGGTTTTTTGGTCCCAGTTCTTCAATGACGACCACTTCTGGCCTGACTTCCCCACACAGTAGACAGGTATACCTGGGTCCCAATTGTTACCTCCAGTTCTTTGCTGATTGCACTGCTGTACATCTTCTAGTGTTGAAGGGAAGTCAACTTGATGTGACTTTCATCTGCTTCAGTAAGTTTCCTTGGTCGACCACTGCGTCTACGCGTTCTTCAACATTGCCTGTTTATTTGTACTTCTTCAAAATAGCATGACCAGCACATACTAAATCGCCAATCTGCTTTAAAATCTTTGCCTGGGAGAGACCTTGGTGATGCAGCATAACTACCTTGGGTCTTGTTTATTGTGCTCAGTCTTGCCATGTTGTATAACCTATGACATGAAAGTTTAGTAGCAGACTTTGGCTGTTCCTCACTCAGTCTGAAGCTCCTACACGGCTGTTTCTGTTTCAGTTAATGACTGTGTTTCAACCTACATGTGAAATTGATGATCATTATATAACTGGTTAATCATACATCTAATTCTGATCCCCCTGACTTTGTACAAGTATAAAAATCGATGCTTGTTTGATGTCACAGCAAATATTGCTTTGATTTAGATTTTATTATGACAAAAAAAAACAAAACAATTAAAACATATATTTTTAAAGCACTTTTCTTTACAGCATTTTGTAACATCTACCTAAAACAAAGATTAAGATGAGCTACATGTACTGTATGTCTTTTCATGAAGTGCCATTGATTCATGTTTGTACTTTTTTGGGAAATTCTTGTGCAAGCCTAAACAAAGCCAGTGGTTAGTAAAGAGTTCTTCATCAGTTTTCTCTAAAGGCCATAGGGTTTACTAGAATAGACTGAATTGCAGAATATAAGTTTAAATGTCAAATGGCTATGTCAAAATGATCATACTGAAACTGTTCATTCTGAAATGAAAAATGCAGTCAACAAAATGAGATTCAGGAGATTTTATGGTTGCCAAAACAAGTTCGATGCCATCTGGCAACACCTAGCACTTGTTTTAAGCAGGTACTTTCTCATGAAAATGTAAAGGGACAGAAGCAGGTTGATGTGGGGAGGAGTGATGGGGAAGTGACGCTGCATTGTGAAATACTTGAAAATAAAAGTTGCTCAATTTCCATATGTGCCTTAAAGAAGCAGCTGTTAACACCAACCACCAGTCTGTTTTAATGCACTCACTCTTTTGGAAGAAGATCCTGAAGGATATATAACAGGATTTTTTTTTTTAAATACATAGAGAACACTTCAACTTTGATATCTTTCCATACCAGATCAACGACAAGATCCAGTTAAGGTGAGCCAAACAACACACACTCATTGTCCACTTTATGTATGACCTGTAGATTATTAATCATTATATTACATCACAATCCATTTTAATACATTATTTTAATTCATCATCTCTGTGTTATCTCAGTCAGAATGATCAGAACCTGTTTCAGTAATATTCTGCGCAAACATCCTCTCCATTTCTATATTGTTAGCGCTTTAACGATTTATGGACATACAAAACATTAGAGACAAACGTTAGTTAAGAAAACTAGTATTTAGCAACATTTTAGGGTGATTTAGTGAACCAGAAGGTAGTGTTACTGTATCCCAATTTGGGTTCCTTCTGGAGTCTCCAGTCTCCTTCTAGTGTTTGTAAGCATGTATGTTGGTGAATTGGCTATGATAAATGTTCCCTAGGCATGTATTTGTGTTTATATATTTTTATATTCATTCATTTATTCATTCATTTATTTTTCATCACAGAGCATCATGCACACACCCATTCACACACTAATTCACCCCTTAGGGCAATTCACTTATTGCCATGTTTTTGAGAGATAACATAGATAACATAGTTTCCAAGGAAACAGAACGATCCAGACAAATGTCCTTCATTAACTGTGCAAGCAAAGCGCTTCGGAGGCTGTCTGAGTTTGATAAACTAATAAATATTTTAAAAGAGCTTGGCAAAATAATCAGCTAGTGTCCTCTTATCAGTCTCCAAGAAAAGGCCGGCTTAACGATAGTACAATCAGAACGAAAGATATAATGACATCTCTGCTGGCAGACACAGTTACATAAGGAAATGCAGAGAGAAAGAGCTCATTGTTCTCTGGAAACTATACAGTGGTTAAGATGTTGTCCCACTGACCAGGAGGTTGAGAGAAATTTCAGCACTGACTAGTGTTCAGTTGTATAAATGAGATCAGTGTAAGTCGCTCTGGATATATGAATGTAAAGGAGTTTCAGAAAACTAAAACTGGAACTGTTAACCAACCACCAGTTAAACCACTTTTCCTACTGATGATGGGTCAACAGATTATACTATATATCTCTTCAACAGATATGATCTTCAAACCTTGATCACTCAGTTCTATGTAGACTGAGCAGATTCGAGTAGATTGCACCGCAAAAGATGCCATAAAGAACATTTATTTAATAACACCTGATAACAATCAAGCGGCGATGTATTGTATAATGTATGATTTACCCTGAAATGTGCCACACCTCTGGGCATTGCTCTCTGGAATTGTTTGATGATAAGTGTACCGGAAGCTTCCAGCTTTCATTTCTAGTTTCCTTTTTAATCAGTTATTGTTAATCCTAATCTTCTGAGCATGTAAGGCAACTGTGTTTTGTTTTCTTTTGAGACTACTTTCAAAGATAAAAATGACTTTGTACACTTTCTACCTCATTGCGTTTCTTTATAAGATAGGGTTTCCAAGCAGAACTCTTTTGACGTAGCTAAGAAGCCTTAATTATTCAGTAAACCTTTAAAGAACCCCCGAAGCACTCTCGATTGCTGGACTGGATTGCAGCAGCCTGTAAAAGTGTTGAAAGCTGAGGTGCGGAAGCTTCACAGAATTGAGTGATTGTAGGAACTCCAGCTAAGTACGGAGACCCATGATGCTCTCTGTCACGTACTGTGCAATCCATCCTTTCTCCTTTTACAACTTTTACAGTTGTAAAAGTATAAACTGAACAGCCTGATTTGTCAACGTGTAGATGTAGTTAAAGAATAACAACCCTTACAGGAAACGTACACAAAATGCAATTTTGCACCACTCACCTTGTGGAAAAATGTGCTCTTTTGATGTATGTCTGCTTGTGTATAAACTTACTGTCTATTTATAATATTAATACCTCAGAGATGGGAAGCAGGACATCGTTAGGACTTTAAAAAAGTTTTTAACAAACAACAATTTTTAATGATACATTTGTTTTGCCATATTTGTGTAGCACCTAGGTTTCCTCTGGGCTCTCTAGTTTCCTCCCACCTCCCAATAATGTAGGATGAACTGGTGTCCCACTCAGTGTGTTCTCTGGATAAAAGAAACAGAAGCCTTTATTTTGTCACATATATATTACAGCACAGTGAAATTCTTTTTTCACATATCCCAACTTGGTGTCAGAGCACAGGGTCAGCCATGATGCCACTCCCCTGGAGCAAAGAGGATTAAGGGTCTTGCTCAAGGGCCCAACAGTGGCAGCTTGGCAGTGCTGGGGCTTAAACCCTGACTCAACCCAAAGCTCTTGAGCTACCACTTGAACTACCACTGCCCTTCTACATAGGCTCCAGATTCACTGTGACCTAGGAAAGGTTGTATCTTGTACACTCTTAGCAAATTAAATAAAAAGAGCTCTTCTTCTTGTCGTATTAAGGAACCTCTAAAGATTCTGTGTAAAAACCTACAACAGTGTTTTTATGTCAGGGGAAAAAGGGTTCAAGGTGAAAAACAAGATCTTTTCTCCACAATTGTCATAGTAGGTCTTGTCCACTGGAATTTATTTATTAATAAAAATAGAAGCCAGAGAGAGAGCGAGAGTTGAATTGAATTTTTAAGATTTTTAAGCACCTTATACAACATGTTAATTCACTGTCTGTCTGGATTGTTGCCGGTTTGTAGTGATAAAGAAAAAAAATTCAACAGGAAATGTGTGTGTGTGAGTGTGTGTGAGTCAGAGAGAGAAAGCTTCTTATTTTTTGTCTTTTGTGACTCCTGACATACTTAAAAGCTCACATATGATGTGAAATATCTTTTTCAGATGCTTTCAACAGAAGCTTCCGTGAGCACGCTCCCTTCACAGAGCTCCACAAATGAAACTTTCCTGGACTCAGAATTCCGCTACACACTCTTCCCCGCTTTCTACGGCGTGGTGTTTGTAATCGGACTGGCAGCCAACGCATACGCCCTTTATGTCCTACATCACATGCGAGGGTCCAGGTCCATGAATGAGATGCGCATCTACATGTCCAACCTGACGGTGGCGGACCTGCTTTTTGTCCTAGTGCTTCCTTTCTGGATTAGCTATTATAAAAACCATGGAAACTGGATCTACTCGGACATTCTGTGCCGAATCAGTGGCTCACTGTTCTTCATCAACACCTACTGCTCTATTCTCTTCCTCACCGTCATCAGCGTCAATCGCTACTGGGCTGTGACTCGGCCACTGGTGGCCGCCTCCTCTGACTGCTGGAAACGTGGTACCATTATCTCTGTGATTGTCTGGGTTATTACACTGACGATGGCAGCCAAACAATTAGCTGAGCCTGGCATCCAAGAAGACATGCACACAGGAGTCCCAAGATGCTTTGAAGGCTATCATAACAATGAAGAATCCAAAGTCCCTGTTGTTATTATCCACTTCGTCATAATTGGCCTGTTCTTTGCTGTCTTCCTCCTTGTGGTGATGTGTAACGTGCGTATCGCTTGCACGCTCCTTGCACAGCCCATTAGTCAGCCGCGACCCAGTACAGGACGACGGCCCCATGGTACCAAACGTCGTGCCTTGCGGATGCTGTGCGCGGTTGTAGGTGTGTTTGTTGTTTGTTTTGTTCCTCATCACATAGTCCAAGGACCCTGGACCCTGGCTGTTCTGAGGATGCACGACTGGAGTGAGGAAACCAGGCAGTATTTGAACGACGCCCACCAAATCACACTGCTCCTCATGGGGTTGAACTGCATCCTGGATCCGATTGTGTACTGCTTCTCAACCAGGAAGTTCCGCATGTACATCCAGAATCACCTAAAGAAAGTAAAGAAGGGGAAACCCTGCTCTTACAACACCAGCACCACGGGTTTGTCTGTGAAAATCAGAAAACAGAGTGAAGAACTGAGTATTTTTGAAGTGAAAAAGTAGCAGAGATTCGAAAGACCTCAAACAAGCTTTAACAGCAAGTTGGTTTAGTGGTTTTGGACACCAAGCGCAGACTACAGACATTTGTCTAGTGTAGAAGAATTTTTTCTCCAGAAGAAGAAATGAATTCCCACTAGCATCAGAAGCAGGAGGTGGTCAAAAGGCATTTTGGAAAATGTAAAAATTAAACAGAAAAACATGTACATGAAGGAATTTTAAACTCAGTATTTCATTACAATGGCATATTTCAGCAGGATAACATGAAATCACATTAATTGTCTTCTTCTTCTTCTTTTGGCTTTTCCCTTCAGGGGTCGGAATCACATTAATTGTAATGGTGTAATTTCATAATTATATTGTGCACTCTGAGACCTAAAATCTGGGTTTGAAACAGATCTTGTTCTGGACTTCCCCTGTTTGTTTGAATTTCAAAATGTTGTTTTCTTTGGTACGTTTTTGGGTTCCTCAAAAAGCAGGAAGTTGTGGAGGACTTAGGAGGACTCTGCAGGACTTACTCAACCCTCATACATACTGTATATGGTTTCCAAACTTTAAAATTCTTCAGCTATTTTTAAATCACTTCACCCTATAATGAGATAGATTTTACCTCAGTAGTTGCCAAGGGAGGGAATTGAGGATCTTAAGCCACATTGAGTCTTAAACATACTTGATAAAACATACAAAAATGTTTCATTAGAAGGGTCTTAATCCAAACGGAAATCTATTATTATCTTTATTTATTTGTTTTTTTATTTACAGTATATATTCATTTAGGTGTGCACAGATTTTTTTGCATTATTTTCTCAAGTCTCAATGCATTGAAGTGTTAAATAAACAGTCTGTACAAGAAATGATGGTCATTATTACATTTTGTCCTAACTTTTCAAAACATGCTATAAATAATAAAATGGATATGTATTGACTCTTACAGAGTCTGAGCTTTGCATGATACTCGGTCAAAACTATGAAATTATGTATAAAAAAAAAACAAAATAAAATTGTTTCAAACATTTTCCTAGTCTTCTGAAATGATCAAAATTCTAATTTTAAGTAATAAGATTTCATTGTACACCTAGTAAATTTACCTGCCAATTTAATTAATAAAAAAAGAATAAAAAAGAATAAAAATAGAAGGAAATTGGTTGCATGTAAAAAGGAAGGAAATGTTGACACCTAGCAAGAAGTATGATGAGGGAAATAAAGCAATAATTTATTTGCGTAAAAAAGAGAAACATTCTCACGAAAGTTAAAAAAGGTTAAAAAAACAAACACAATAAAAAAAATTGCTTACTGAAGTGTACACTTTTGACAGGAAATAGCTTTAACCTTAAAATGTAATTATAAGATATGTTTTAATGATGTTGATTATAATTAGTAAGAAACACTGATCTTGAATAAATGTAGCTGAATATAAAGAGTAGGATTTAATTCTTCCAAAAAAATTTCAAAATAAAACAATGTAGAATACCAGCATTAGTTATTTGATAACAACAACAACAACAACAACAATAATAATAATAAATATTATAATAATATCCGGGCAGAAGGCAGGAATGGGACCCTGAATGGGGGACATATCAACAGTGAAGAAGAAGAAGAAGAAGAAGAAGAAGAAGAAGAAGAAGAAGAAGAAGAAGAAGAAGAAGAAGAAGAAGAAGTTATTATTCACTGTGAAAATTTTTTTCACTGTCTTTTTATTCCAAACAAACAAAGTCAAATAACAATACAGAATCCAAATTTGGTTTTACATGAAAAAGGAGTAAAGTAAAAGAATTACAACAATAACAATAATAACAATAATGGAAAGGAAGTAAAAAGAAAAAGAAGAAAATGAAGGCCTATGAAATAAACGGTTGCCATTTATGAAAAAACCTGGAGGTGTTACCTCTTATAGTATATTTAATTTTCTCAAGCTTAATAAAAAAAACGCTGTATCCTTTAGCCATTGTGAGTGAGATGGTGGGACAGAGGACTTCCACTGAAGAAGAAGCTGACATCTGGCCAACAATGATGTAAAGCTAATAACTTCTTTTTGCATAGAGTTTAAGAGATGCTTCATCTGGAAGTTTAAATATAGCAATCAATGGGCAGGGTTGCAAATGTACTCCCAGAATAGTGGGCATCGTACTGAAATAACTCGACCAATAATTATATAGTCGTGGACAGAAAAAAAACATGTGACTCAGGTGACATTGTGGGTTAGAGCATCTGTCACATTTGTCCTCGACATCTGGGTAAATTTGAGACAATCTAAATTTAGAAAAATGCACCCTATTAATGACCTTAAACTGGATAAGTGAGAGATGAGCACATGAGACATTACCAAAGCCATTAACAACACTATCCCACCACCTGTCCCCAAGCTGAAGACCCAGTTCTCCCTGCAAACCAGCCTTTGTTTTGGAGGTAGTTCAGTCACAAAAATCCACAATATGTTTATAGATCTCAGAAACAGCACCTTTTCGTTGTGATTTATACGTAAGCAAACCTTCCCACTGTTGGAGAGGTGGAGCTGAGGGAAAGCCAGGAAAACATTTTTGAACAAAATGCCTAACTTGAAAATATCTAAAGAGGTGGCTGGCAGGTAGCCCATGCAATGATGACAAATTAGCAAAACTGTAAAAAAGTCAAAAAAACAGTGTATACCTTTGCTATACCACACTGAGAAAAAAAGAATCCAGACACGAAGGGGGAAAAAGATGATTGCTACATAACGGACCTAAAGGAGAAGCAGTGACAAACTTGAAACGTTTCCTAAATTGATACCAGATTTTTAGAGTATTTAACACAACAGAATTTTTAACATACGAAGAAGTTTTAATTGGAAGAGAAGAGTATATAAGAGTAGATATAGAGGATGAGGAAGAACATGACTGGGCTTCTAACTTACACCATGCTAAATGAGGTGACTCAACCCAGCACCGTGTGAAATACTTTTCTTTACATATCACATCTTGTTAGAAAGCTGGGATCAGAGCACAGGGTCAGCCATGATGCCCCGGCAGCAGTAACCCACAAGCCTTAACAACTGAACTACTATCACCCCAGAATGTAGCAAATTTTGGTAGCTAATCCAACCCTGTGACTGGTACAGCAGCTCTCTCGTGTGATTTCTTACAAAGTTGAAAATATCTGCATCAGCCAGATCACTTTGGAGAACCAGAATTTAAAGAACGCAACCCTGATTCTCTCAATCAGTTGAAAATTCTACATGGCTGACTTTCAGTATTTTTTCCAATGGAATACTCGTCGTCTTACTCAAACACACATACAAAAGAAAACTATAGTTTTCTTCCTTATATTTTCAGTTTGTCCATCAAATTACATGATGAGAATCACATTTAATTACAAGCTAACAATTAGCGAGACAAGCATACTTTAGCAAGGCTGCCAACTCTCACGCTCTCACGCCACACCCCCATATTCTCACGCAGACTCGTGTAGCAGTGAGGAAAATAAAATCGTGCCGCATGATCTCTCAAAGCAATGCGCAAACCAGACAGACAGTGTAGTGAGTTTTTTTGTGACAATTGTGAGGGGAATACACAATTTATTCCCCTTACACACAATTTATAACAGGGCGCTCCGTGTCTCCGTCCAGTTTAGGCTAGTAACTAATAGGCCTATGCTGTTATATAGTTTATATAGAATTAAGTTAGCATTAGCAGAGTTGTTTCTTTTGCAACACTTTGCAGTTATTTTGCACAACTTTATCATAAAAAAACAGTACAAACAAGGCTGCCAACTCTCACGCATTTAAAATTAAATGTAATGCAAATCTCCCATGAAATTCTGTACAGATACCAAATACTTTGACAATCAATATATACTTAATACACTTCTGCTAATGCAAGAATTTTGTATTTGTATTTTTTTCCACACCAAGCCACGCCCCTCCATAAGCCCCTCCACCATAACCAAAGCCCCGCCCCCCAAATCTCACTCTAATCTGAACTCAAAAGTTGGCAGCCTTGCTTTAGTAAAATGCTCTTTTACACATAACTGTATTTCAATCATATGCTAACAATTCAAATAAGTGAACAATTCAAACTACCTAAAATTAACCCTAATATATTTTTTCTTTTCTGAAAGTCCTACAATTTTGCTAACAGTTGCTTTATTTTGCTCTTAAAAGAATAACAGGTTTGAGATTTTGAGCTTATAATTAGCAAATACACAAAGTGTGGTTAATTAGCATGCATGGTATCAACATGCTGACATGAGTTACATAAATTAGCTAAAATCATTTTTTTGTGAAGTTAACAATTTACTTTCAAGCTCTAGTTTTTTTAAGCAACTGTGTGGAAAGAAAAAGTGAACTGGGAAAACCCAGTGATGAAATATTGATGAACATGTGACTTGTGAAATATTCCAAAAAATTTAATATTTCCATTTTTTCATAACCATAATAGATGACGCATTGTAACAGAGCTTTAAATCCTTTTACATAGTTTCATACGTCAGTATGACAATATTACATTTAAAAGCAATTTATACTTTACCTTTAAATAGAAAAATGCTTTTTTTATTGTAAATAAATTGGTTATTGGTTTTATTATTCATTTTTAAAGTTATTTTACCTTAAACATGCACACGTGTTGTTATGAAGCAGTCTTACTTATGTTTTTCAACTTTACTTTACATGTATTGGGGTCCAAATACCTGGGACCATTTAGGTCCCAGTTTAAGACACCCTGAAGCTAGTCTTCATCAGTTAGATGTCAGATAATAGAAGACAGTTCATGCTGATGCTTTTTCTGGCCACAGGGTGGCAGCCATACTGTATATACCTACTAGACAAAATAAATAAATTAAAATCAAAACAAAACAAAACAAACAAAAAAAAATCCCAACATCTCAGTAATGCTATATGATATTTGACAGTTAATCTTACAAGCCAGATCTCTAGAGAGTTCATTTAACCCAATAGATGTTCTGACAATATTGGACAACAGAAAGAAAAAAGATAAAGTCAATTTTCATTATGTGATTAAAAGTTTCTATTCCCACCTAGAGAACTAGCACATGGAATTGCATCTTGTAGCCATAAAAGTGCACAAAATATTTTCCCAGGCCAATAAACAGAGCATGTGACACTGAAACACAGAATGAGCAATGTTTCATTTATTCTTATGGTACTGCATAATGATCTTTTACAGACAAGCATGATCAAGTAGAGCGCTGAACTCTGGATGCAAACCATAAATCCAATGCACCAAATATGACGATGATATGCAAAAAGAACAGAAAGACACCGGTGTCCCATCGAAAGTGAATTTCTGCCTCACACCCAGCATTATGAAAATGAAAATTCAGCATTTTTTTAATGACACAGCTCTGGTTACGTCCACGAAATAACGTATCATTGAGGAAAATCCAGGAAACAAGGGCTGGGTTGACTGGCAGGACGTTTGGGACATAGCCGGCATCTTGCACGATGCAAATCACATCAGGAGACATCATAACATAACCAGGGGTATTACCTGATCCAATTTACTGGAGCACCAGCCCAAATTACTTCAAATGTTCATGAATTATGGTATGTGCATTAGTGTCAGATGTTCTGTAATCGTGACAAATGAAAGGCTTTTTTGTGACTCATTCAGTGGACTCCTTTGGAATGATTATGGGCCACTAAATGAAGCTGTAAATCAAATGGAATGAAATGTACAGTCACAGTTGATTTGGCTTTTAATTTGATCTTGTATTCACTTTATTAACTTGAAATTGGGGGGGGAGCTTTCATGACTTTTGGGTGTCTTATTATAGAAATCTGTTTATTGGAATTATTTCAGTCCCAGGTGATTAGAATTGGCTGTATTTTATTTTCTGTCTCAAAAAAGTATTAAAAAATTGATTTCACATTTCTCTTCCAAAAACATTGTTAGGCAACACCCCTGATAATATTCACCTGAATTAACCCCTTTATAGACCATCATTGTGCTTTTATTAATGGCGTGATAACCTCAAGTGTATGCTTGAGCTTGTAATACTATTAGTAAAGATAGTTCATCCAGGAATGTGACCTTAAGTAAAAAATTAAATTGCATTAAATTTACTTTCTTAGGTGAAAGATACATAGAGCACAAGATCTTCTTATGTTGACTGCTGTGGATGGTCCCACCATGGAGCCCATGCGTAAATGTGCACTTCCTACAATCAGCCTCACCCTTGCTTTAATGAATATCCGCTTGCATTCACTTGCAACTGTGGCCATAAATGATTTGCCTAAACTAGAAATATAGATGGATGGAGAGCTCAGTACAGTTTCTGAGTAACTGACATTTCATGCAATATAGACAAATGTAACAGAAATGGATCCCAAAGAAGCCACTCTCACTTGGCAGCATTTCATCTACACTGATTCACTCACACTGATTGAACATTCCAGTTTGAAGTGCTTAAAATTTGGCATCCACTTTTTTTTTCCACTTTCATTTTTTTTCCCTGTAAAGATTTTTTTTATCCTCTGGTGAAGTCACTAACTCTACAGTAAAAACATTTTCAAACTATGAAGTGGTGAACACATGATGCAATGTAATACACACACTGAAACATCCCAGTTGGACTGGAACCAATCTAATTAGTGGATCAGATCTAACTGTATTATAGTGAGGCTTTGTACATAAGAAGTGCTGCTGTTATCATATGCAAATGTTCTATGTTCATCTCAGGAATTTGCTCATTCAGAACATCATTTAAACACTCTTTGCACTTTAAACACTGTGTCCCTATATTCCTTTACACGTCCATACTGTCATCTTTTCATAATCCCATGAAAGGCCCAAGGCTATAACAGTTTAGTTTAGTAAATTAAACCATGGTTTAATAAATTTAACGTTCAGCAATTTGCAAGCCTTGGGCGGCAAATATGCAAGAGTATTTAGTCTAGGAAATTGATCTGTGGTGATGCTGTTTTGTCCTTGTGTAGCTCAGGAGGCAAAAAGAAGTGCTTGTGTGGCTTGATTGTACTGTACAAGAGTTAAAGTAAGATGTCACATGTTGCTGTAAATAAATAAAATTGAATAACCATTCAAGATGGTTTTATATATATATATATATATATATATATATATATATATATATATATATATATATATATATATATATATATATATACACATATGTGTGTGTGTGTGTGTGTGTGTGTAGGTGTGTGTGTGTGTGTGTATATGGGGCAGGTATGACGAATAAATTGTGCTACTTCAGCAATTTTCCCACCAGACCACCAGATGGCAACGTTGCACCTTTTAAATCTCTGCTTCTGTTGTGTTTTTTATTACCCCTTTATCATAGATATCCATAGATATATACACTAGATGTCGCCTTGTATAGGGCAGTACATTGGAACGAATGCGTCAACTGAGCCGCCATCTTGGTACAGGGGACCCCCTCCTCTTAATGCATCAGCGTCAATGTAGGCAAAGAAATAAAATCACCATAAATCGTCATGAATGCCATTTTCTAATTTTTTTGGTCGTTCCAAAGGTCAGACATGTATTTATTATTAAGTCCAGAGAAAATTTAAGGTTTTGATATTAAGATAATCTACTTTTTCACAATATAATGCATAGTGCTAGTAGGTGTAAGTTAATTACTTACATTCTTCCAGAGATGGGGGACTCGAGTCATATGACTTGACTCGAGTCGGACTTAAGTCGCAAGTTTGAGACTTGAGACTTGCTTGACAAATATTAAAAAAAGACTCGACATGACTTTGACTTGACGTTCATGACTTGAGACTTGACTCGGACTTGAGTTAAATGACTCGAAATAACTTGTTTTTTTTTTTTTTTGTCTATTTTGTTTTTAAATCTGTTTTTAAACGCACGCAAGACCGTAATCTAACCACGTGACGCAGCAGGCAAGCAGAGGGAGCGCGCGCACTAACTAATAAACCTTAACAGACGTGGCGAAACATGGAAGGCGCTACACCAAAAATAATTAAGTTCAGGTACCGGGATTTTGTGCAAGATGAGAAGAGAAGAACAGCAGTATGCGATCACATCGCTCACAACTGAATGACAAAGTTCTATCAAATAAAAATTTTTGCAAGCGCAATGTAGTGTAAATGGTTGGTCACTGTTCATGTGGAAATGTCAGCTTTTTTGCAATAGCACTTATAATTGGTCTTCAGTGTTAGGCTTTGAGTGAAAAGCGTATGGATCGTTTATGGGGATGCACATATATATAAAACATAAATATAAAAAACTTCAGAGTTGCAAGCACAGTCATATTCTTGTCTCTCATGCACATGCACACACATTCAATTTAAAGGGATAGTTCACCCAAAAATAAAAAAAAATCTTTTTCACCCAAAAATAAAAAAAATTCTTTTATAATTTTCTCACCCTCATGATGTTACAAACCAGTATAAATTTCTTTGTTCTGATGAACACAGAGGAAGATATTTTAAGGAATGTTTGTAACCAAACCATTCATGAGCCCCATTCACTTCCATAGTATTCTTTTTTACCACTATGGAAGTGAATGGGGCTCATGAATGGTTTGGTTACAAACATTCCTCAAAATATCTACATGTATGTTCATCAAAACAAAGAAATTTATACAGGTTTGTAACATCATGAGGGTGAGAAAAGGATAACAGAATTTTCATTTTTAGGTGAACTATCCCTTTAATTAATAAACTCACTTCAATCATATCTTTCTCTCTCTCTCTCTCTCTCTCTCTCTCTCTCTCTCTCTCTCTCTCTCCAATAGTTAATTCACTTCAAGGTTTGTGGGATTCAGTAATTTACGTTTTTTGGTTGACGTGATTGATTGTTGTTGTTATTCTGTTTTTAAAAAGGAAGGATCTAATTTAAGGATGTGTTCATGTCCCATTAAAAGGGAATACCTGTTCAAAAAATGCCATTTGGTTGCATAGAAGCCATTGTACTTTATATATATATATATATATATATATATATATATATATATATATATATATATATATATATATATATATATAATACTTTTCCATGGTCTTCTGCCATGTTTGAGGCATATTGAAACTTTTCATGCTTTTATGTTGGCCTTATTTCAGTTACATTTACATCTTATTCTTTGTAGTTTTGATTTTTATTCATTTTTTGATTTTTATTGTATTTACAACTCACCTGTATGTGGACACTTTTTTAAAAATAAATGCAAATAATCATTTTTGTTGCAAATAAAACTCTCATAGTCCATAAATACTGTAGATTTAACTTTGTTTAATATATACATTTACTTAAATTATCAAACATCTGTATGACTTGCCAGTGACTTGCTTGACTCAAGCTAAGACTTGACTTGAATTACTTGACATAAAGCAGTGACTTGACTTGACTTGACTCTCACAAAAAATGACTCGGACTTGCTTGAGACTTGAAGGTTAAGACTTGAGACTTACTTGTGACTTGCACATGTGTGACTTACTCCCACCTCTGCATTCTTCCACTTGAGTAAACTTTAAATGAACAATCACTACTTACCTTATAGCCTACTGCATGCAACACTGCTACAATGGTGTGACTATACATGTTCATTTAAACATTTAAAATATATTGGTTTATTAAATATGATACACAAAGCAATTTGCAGGTGGAAGCAATTCACAAATTTGAGAACATAATGTTAGATAGTTGAGGTGCCAAGACTGTTGAATCTTTTATTTATTCTTTTCCTGCAATATTTTTGCAACATTAAATAAGTAAAGTCACATATACCAAAAAAAAAAAACCCACAAAGTTTAATTTTGAGGCTGAACTGCCAACCTAACTGGTGACATCCTTCCAGGACTGTCAGCTGAGTTAACCATTAAAAAAAAAGTTTTTAGTATCCCTGCAACTTGTCCATGACTGACGTCTCTGTTTATCACTGTTTATACAAACAGATTCAGATTCTGATTATTTTATTTAATACCATGTCAGCAATCAAAAGCTATTTTCATGGCAAAAATTCAATTACAAAAACACAAATATCATATAAATACAATAAAAACAAAACAAATGTAAACAGCAAGTCATATTATACATTTTTTATTAACATAAGATAAAAAAATCCAAATCCTTTTCAGACATAATGTCATTAAATATGTCCTTAAGTGAAGTAACTTGATAAAAGAGCATTCTGCTTGTGTTAAGTCCAGGACAATCTAATAAAACACATTCTCACTTGTGTAATGTAATCCCTTGCTGTCTGGTTTTTAGATTTCTTTCGTTTGAACAACCATATGCAGCACAGAAGTCCGGCATCGTCCACGCATTTGAGGTAAAGGAGCACCGTACAAAGATGGTGGCGGTTTTGACGCATTTTTAGGACCCCAATGCGACATCTAGTGTATAGATATCTATGATTACACCTTATCATAGATATCCATAGATATATACACTAGATGTCACCTTCTGGCAGTACATTGGAACGAATGCGTCAACTGAGGCGCCATCTTGGTACAGGGGACCCCCTCCTCTTAATGCATCAGCGTCAATGTAGGCAAAGAAATAAAATCACCATAAATCGTCATGAATGCCATTTTCTAATTTTTTTGGTCATTCCAAATGTCAGACATGTATTTATCATTAAGTCCAGAGAAGATTTAAGGTTTTGATATTAAGATAATCTACTTTTTCACAATATAATGCATAGTGCTAGTAGGTGTAAGTTTTTTACTTACATTTTTCCACTTGAGTAAACTTTAAATGAACAATCACTACTTACCTTATAGCCTACTGCATGCAACACTGCTACAATGGTGTGACTATACATGTTAATTTAAACGTTTAAATTGTATTGGTTTATTAAATATGATACACAAAGCAATTTGCAGGTGGAAGCAAATCACAAATTTGAGAACATAATGCGAAAGTTAGATAGTTGAGGTGCCAAAGACTGTTGAATCTTTTATTTATTCTTTTCCTGCAATATTTTTGCAACATTAAATAAGTAAAGTCACATATACCAAAAAAAAACCCCCACAAAGTTTAACTTTGAGGCTGAACTGCCAACCTAACTGGTGACATCCTTCCAGTACTGTCAGCTGAGTTAACCATTAAAAAAAAGTTTTTAGTATCCCTGCAACTTGTCCATGACTGACGTCTCTGTTTATCACTCTGTTTACCATGTCAGCAATCAAAAGCTATTTTCATGGCAAAAATTCAATTACAAAAACACAAATATCATATAAATACAATAAAAACAAATATAAACAGCAAGTCATATTATACATTTTTATTAACATAAGATAAAAAAAATCCAAACCCTTTTCAGACATAATGTCTTTAAATATGTCTTTAAGTAAGTAACTTGATAAAAGAGCATTCAGCTTGTGTTAAGTCCAGGACAATCTAATAAAATATGTTTGACAGATAAGGGAATCTTACAAAACATACATAAAGTTGGGTTTTCACCTTTAAGCAAAAAAGCATGGGTCAGTTTTTAATGTCCTTATTAAGAGCTTCAGAATCTACAAACATTGTCTGTTTTCCTGTCAAAAACTAATGGGTAACTAGCATGGATTAGCTGCGGTCGTTAACCAACGACTAAAACAAACCAATGCAACAAGAAATATAATTTCCTAACATTCAATATCATAAAACACATTCTCACTTGTGTAATGTAATCCCTTGCTGTCTGGTTTTTAGATTTCTTTCATATGAACAACCAAACGCAGCACAGAAGTCCGGCATCGTCCATGCATTTGAGGTAAAGGAGCACCGTACAAAGATGGCGGCGGTTTTGACGCATTTTTAGGACCACAAGGCGACATCTAGTGTATATATCTATGATATATCTATTATTTCTTTGCCTACATTGACTCTAATGCATTAAGAGGAGGGGGTCCCCTGTACTAAGATGGCGGCTCAGTTGACACATTCGTTCCAATGTACTGCCGTATACAAGGCGACATCTAGTGTATATATCTATGACCCCTTATGATCATGCTCACCTGTTTTGTGTTTAGTCATCAGCCATATTAATGAATTTCATGTATTGTTTCATTTCAGCTTTATCTTGCAATAGTTATGCTGTTTGTTTGGTGTCTTGGGTTTTTTATGTTTTTCCCCTTCAATTTTTGTATCAAGGTTTAGTTTTTTTTTGCACCTCCTTAGTGTAATATGTGTATATACTCTGTACAACATCAACCTGTGTTAGTTTCTGATCGAGGGCCTGAGTAGCCTGCAGGAAGAAGCTCTTCTTTATTCTCTTTGTGTTGGTCTTTAGGTGATTAACTTAATAAATGTATTTCAGTGCAATAAAAGATGTACAAAATTAGCATTTATTATCATTTCAAACATATAGCTGATGCAGAACACAGTGAAATGTAACGTTTCTCCAGGACTAATAAGGACTGAGAGTACAGTAAGCTGTCCTATCATATAAAGCCTTTGCGTCGGTCAGCCGTATGGTCGGGTCTTAATCAGCGATCATTTGAAGACTTCGGCAGGAATGAATTAGTGTTGGTTCTGCGGTGACCTGTTAGTTTCTCAGGAGCTTTTGGTCGCTTAGTGGTTAGCAGGTTTGCCTCACACCTCCAGGGTTGGGGGTTCGATTCCCACCTCTGCCTTGTGTGTGTGGAGTTTGCATGTTCTCCCCGTGCCTCGGGGGTTTCTTCCGGGTACTCCGGTTTCCTCCCCCGGTCCAAAGACATGCATGGTAGGTTGATTGGCATCTCTGGAAAATTGTCCGTAGTGTGTGATTGTGTGAGTGAATGAGAGTGTGTGTGTGTCTGTGTGTGTGCGCCCTGCGATGGGTTGGCACTCCGTCCAGGGTGTATCCTGCCTTGATGCCCGATGACGCCTGAGATAGGCACAGGCTCCCCGTGACCTGAGGTAGGTCGGATAAGCGGTAGAAAATGAGTGAGTGAGAGAGTGAGTGTCACCCAAATAAGGATGAGGTTCCCTTCTGAGTCTGGTTCCTCTCAAGGTTTCTTCCTCATAACATCTCAGGGAGTTTTTCCTTGCCACCGTCACCTCAGGCTTGTTCATTAGGGATAAATTTTACAGATAAATAGTAACTTAATTTTAAACTTTTTAAACTTTTTAATACTCTTTCTTTAGTTCTGTCAAGTTGCTTTGAGACAATGTGAATTTTTAAAACGCTATACAAATAAAAGGAATTGAATTAAAGTGTGTCATGTGCAAACAGACATTACAAAGCATTACAGGACAAAATAGTGCTGACCAGCATCCCTTCTGTATATTCATTCATTCATTCATTCATCTTCTACCGCTTATCTGAACTACCTCGGGTCACGGGGAGCCTGTGCCTATCTCAGGCGTCATCGGGCATCAAGGCAGGATACACCCTGGACGGAGTGCCAACCCATCGCAGGGCACACACACACTCTCATTCACTCATGCAATCACACACTAGGGACAATTTTCCAGAGATGCCAATCAACCTACCATGCATGTCTTTGGACCGGGGGAGGAAACCGGAGTACCCGGAGGAAACCCCCGAGGCACGGGGGGAACATGCAAACTCCACACACACAAGGCGGAGGTGGGAATCGAACCCCGACCCTGGAGGTGTGAGGCGAATGTGCTAACCACTAAGCCACCGTGCCCCCTTCTGTATATTATAAAGCAAAAAATGTTTTAAGTGAAATTTGCGTTTGGCAGAGCTACATACAACAATGCTTTTAAGTCTCTATCGATGAATATATTGACACTGGTTCACTAGGTTACAGATTTAGTATCAACCTAAACCTTTTTTTTTTCTTCAAATACACATACAGCAAACAGGGAAAATGCTAGTTCAAATAGTTCAGGAAGAGGGAGGTCTTCACACGTCGTTTGAAGACATTCAGTGACTCAGCTGTTCGGACACCTAGGGGAAGTTCATTCCACCACCTTGGTGCCAGAACAGAAAAGAGTCTTGATGTATACCTTCCTTTGACATATTCTGCTGTAGTTTTACAACAAAACAAACACATTGCAAAATACAGTAAAAATTCATCATGTGAAGGTTGATTTTGTATATTTTTGCTTCAACTGGATTTACAAATACTTTTGTAAAGTTCTTTGATCGCGCTCTCGAATCGTCTCAGACTACATCCAAACACGTTAAAAACAAATGCAGGTTCAGTCATCATTTTAATGAAATTAGTTAATTTTTGTTAAGTTTCACCAAATCACAAAATTGAATTACAACTGACAAAATTCACAGCCAACCCTTTTCTGAATTTTATACAAACCAGCTTGTTGGTTTAAGTTGTCGTGGTAAAGCATGGTTTATTCCTCTGGTATTGTTTTGTTAATTGTCCTTTTCAGTCCCGAAGCGGCTTGTATTTTTGTCCTTCTCCAAATTCTCTGTCACTGTGCTTCTCTCCACATACAGTATTGTCTGAGCCATTATCTGTCCTAGCTCCCAGTGCCAGACATGTTTTTCTATTGTCATGGGGACATTCAGTCTCCATTGGAACATTATATTACACACACACACACATAACTTCCCTTCCATTTTGGGCCATTTTAATCCAATTACCCAACAGCGTCTGATATAGCCTCTCGAGTCGGGATGTTGGCTCCGACAAGAGAAAACAAGCTGTCAGGAACAGGAGTGTGGGAAATCAACCAAACAGTAAAGACACGAAGAGAGAAAACGTGAAGGTTTTTCGTCTAGATCCCCGTTGGAGAATGTCACACTATTGCCTCATGCTTCCATCATACCTCTGTTCCTCCCACTGGCCAGCTGTCACAGAGCAGTCTGGCATCATCTCTCTCTCTCTCTCTCTTTCTTGTTTCTTGCTCTTTTTTCCTTTCTCTATTTCTCTCCATCTCTGTCACTGTTTCTCTTCTTTCAGTCTGTATTTTTCTTGTATTCCTTCTCTATCTCTCACTCTTTCACTCACCCTTACACACACATCCTCTCTCATCAAATCTGACGTTCATATTGTCTCTTTATTCTGCTTACCCTCATTTCTTTCTCTCTCTAAATTCAACTCTCTTTTCTTCTCTTTCCATTTTTATGTCTCTTTCTATATCATGCCTGCCACCTTGCACACTAACCCCACGTAAAACATCAAGAGACAGGAGGTGTGTGTGTGTGTGTGTGTGTGTGTGTGTGTGTGTGTGACCCAAGAGAGAAATAGTGGCCAAATACATCACTTTGCAATGGCACCATTTTTAATAAGGCTGACACAAATAATTTGATGCATTACAGCACACACACACGTTAAAGACTTTATCATGCCTACAATAAAATACTGTGTTTGGTCAAATATCAGACTTTAAATAATTGAAGTGTTTATAGTAGCATACGGTTTATAGCAGTATACAGTTTACAGTAGTATACGGTCTCAGTTACTATATTGCCAATACTGCATATTTAGCACAATAATACTTTATACGTCACAGACAAATTCTTGAACCTGATTGGCTGTAACTCAAATCACAGGTTAACATTAATGTGCATGTTCTGAACCCTTATCATTACTATAGAGACGGTACAATCACAGGGGTTTGTAGAGCAGAAGCTCCACATAAACTAGGACTGAAAGTCTAATAATAAAAGACATTTATGGAAGGAGTCTACAGTGTCAGTATAACACGTGTAAATCAGTATTGTTATTTCCAAATCCTCATTTGTTGTATTAAAATTCTGATTATTTTATTTTGAATGTAAGGAGAACTTGATTTCATTGTAATTCTGTTACTGATCAAATTACACTAATATGAATGTATTTGTTCGAGTTTACATACAACTTTTGAAGCACGTTTCTCCCTTAAGAGACTCTATATTTCTACTTCCTCAGTTTACGTCCTCAGCCAAGCTGAGATGAATGTCCTGGACCTCACAGAGCCAAGGATTGGTGTGGTTATGGATGGATATGGTTGAGAGAAACCACAGAGTGCATGTTTCTCATTATTAATTCTCCGTTTTCCAGAAAATAAAGAGTCTATAAAAGTCTGGTGTCCATTCCTACGAATACGACGCAGAGTCGTTCCATCAAACGATCGTTTACAGAAGCAAAAAAGAATAAGAAAATATAAGGGTTGAAATTAGTAAATAAACTTATATTTGATATAATCTCACAATAGGAAATATGAGATAAGGTTATATTCAAGATCTTTGCACTTGCTGAGGTAAACTTTTTTCATTGGTGTAATTTCCCAATGTTTATTTCTTCAATTATTTTAAAATCCTCCATTTTGCTAAAAAAAAACATGTAGCTTAAATGTATATTTTAGAAAAACAAGGAAAGTAAGTTAAACCAGAGGTAAAGCTAGTCAACACTAGCTAAAGTTTGCTAGTTGCTAGTTAGCTTAAATATTCTTACTTCTTTTTTTTGTTTGTTTCTTATTGTATAATCTTTCATTTTAGTAGTTGAAACTGCTTCCATGAAAGATTGGACAATAAGAAACTACTTAAAAATATTAATTAATTATTAGTTTAATTAATGTAAAACTGCTTAAATGAAGATTACACAGCCTTTGTAGTGGATTCAGTTGATTTTTAAATTCAATTGTATATTGAATGTAATGCACAATCCTTTGTAATGCAACAATAAAGTAAACACACTATAAATAATAATTGCTAAATATAAATATAACTACACGGCACGGTTCGCACATATCCGTTATTGATTAAAAAAGGGTCAAATTGTGTCATAGTAACACTGGACCTTAATTTTGTTTCTTTTCATATGACTTTCTTATGATTCTGCATTATGTTTGGAGGTGTTGTGTAGCTGGACAATTGAATTAAAATTGAATTAGTTGAAGGAGGTAAATATGGAGGGAAATATTCCTTTATTTCTCTAGAAGAGACAGTGGAGGATGCAAGCTTTTGACCTTGACTGTATATACTCTTTCTATATAAGTGTAATGTATATTCATTTGATCATTCTGACCTGTTCTACTAGCTAATGTACAATTTTTTTACTCTTTGGAGGTAGAAACAATGGAGTAGAGTTAAATATGGAAAGATTTGTGGATGTTCTGGTAGCTGAAGCTTTTTTTTTTTTTTTTTTTTTTTTTTTTTAAGCTCTAGTCATTTGCACTAACAACAATCATTGGGCTGATCAATACAGCAAGCTTCAGGTGTTTGTGTACATGTGTGTATGTTTGTGTCTGTCCACACACACATGCATACATATGCATGCTCACACAGGGTCAAACTGTCATGTGGGGCGACCCTATTACAATGAGCTGTATTTGGACAGAAAATCAATTACGATTATTTTTTGTAAATCCCCAAACTCGTGGCATATTAATCCTTAACCTACAACCAAAACAGCAAACATTAACATCTGTTTTTAAGATCATTCAGATTGAGACTAGGTTTTATCCACCACTTCAGGATGATTAGATCACTGATATCGGGAATCACGAAGCCTTGCTTTAGCATCCGAGGTGATTCTAGGGACCGTAAAGAACCCTGACAGGAGCATAAAAGAAAGCCTGCTCCTGGTATATGGAGATTTTCTTGGACTTAATTTTGGCCTTCGGGGGAGAATGTGATCGCTTGCCTATAGCCAGTTGTATTCAATTAAATGATAATCACAGAGTCAAATATCTACTTGGGCTTAAAAGATTAAGTGTCTACAATTAAACATTCTCATGTATTTATAATGTTGCTGAAAAAAGCAGACCTTTATCGAAAACATGAATACATTTTATACTTGCTTTTCTGTTTAGAAAATAACTCGTGATAAATCATGAGTAACAATGAAAGTATGTAACAGGAATCGGCATTAAATTAATAAATTGAGCATGATGTATGATTACATACAATTACTTCACATAAGTTTGAAATCAAACAGTGTTTATCCTAAGCTTATAATCCTTGATTTTCCTTCAATGTCATCAAAATTAAACAAGAATCTGAAGTACATTCAGCCCAAACTTGGTATCCATCCATCCATCCTGCACTACATCTGTCCTTATGTGTGATCAAGCTTTTAAGTGAGCAACACTGTTAGTGCTCATTGGCTCTTAGATGAGGAGGGTCGACTACCCGTCATTCTCTCCGTACACCAATTTTGTGATACACATTCACACCACTTTCTAGAAACGGAAAGCATCCTTCTTGTAACAACTTTAATAAAATAGGTTTGCCAGTCCAACTAATTTCTGCTCCCTTCCCTTTCCATCGATGATGTGCACATGGTTAATATGAGAGTAGAAAAAGCCTTTATTTTGTCACATATACATTACAGCACAATGTTATTTTTTTGTATATCACAACTTTGGAGGTTGGGGTCAGAGATGATACAGTGCCTCTGGAGCAGTGAGAGTTAGGGAGGCTTAGCAGTTTGGCAGTGCTGGAACCATGATCTTCCTATTAACAGACAAGAGCCTTAACAACTTGAGCCACCACTGTCCTATATGTATATGGTAGATTTGCTGGATAAAATATTCAAGGCACTTAATACATAGCCAACTGAGTATACATATTACATCAGGCTGCCTCACAGAGCAGTTAGATCCATAGGAGTGGGTTTTGCAAAGCTGAACTTTTTACATCAGTTCATCAAAAAAGATCTAATTTCTCAAGTTCTTACTACCAACTCCATAGATTTTAATGTCTGCTGAAATACCTATAAACTCTAGTATACTAAAGTATTAAGACTGAGGTGTTATTTGACAGATCGTGCTCACTGTTCCATTTAGAATATCCCTACTACTATAGTACCATAGTATCAGTGATGTGGCTGGTGAGCACTGACACTTTTAGAGTCATATTTACAACTATATGGATTCAGTAGCTAAAATTCACCATTCGTTTGGCTGCTTGCACACTGATTAATGATCACTTTCTGTTTTTAGTAGAAGTCCAGTTTTGTGCTGTCAGCAAAAAATAAAATAAGTGGACTGCTGCAGTGAACGTAACTTTTAAACTAAATTGTTTTTGGCTAGCGTATCAGTGCTTGTCATTTCTGAGGAGATGAAGGGCATAAAGCTGTGGACTCACTCATGCCTCCTTCAGTGATTCAGAGGTACTGGATCCTTCACCTTGTACTTTTCCAGTGCAGTTTTATGTCAGATTCGCAATGATAAATATGTGAAATACATTTCCTAGACCAGTGGTCTTCACTATTTTTTTCATGTGAGCCACACTGATAGGACAAAGTCAATAGGAGAGCCACTTTCACCGCAAAGTATGGCAAGTTATTCAGTCTTAAATAGCTTATCTGCTTAAATACAATGTACAATATTGCAATACAATAATTACTCGAGTTGCGGATGATGCATGCTCCCCATCAGTTACCTCTCTTGTCACTGTCACATTGCTTTGTTGCTGTTCATTTTGTGCACGGGATTATTTGATAAGAAATCGATCCATTTTTTAGTCCGTGTGTACAGTAAACACAAGTTGTTAACTAGCATGAAACACTTGGCAGGCTGCCAAAAACTGGCTATTGCGCAGAACGCAATGAGTCAGTGACGAGTCAAATAATATATAAATATATATTATTATTTGTAATAGAGCACATTCGTTTTTCTATGCTTCCCTGAGTGTTTTTAATGTTATTTAAATGAAAAATACATTTTAACCACATGATCATATCCTCGTATTATTTACTGCCACGCGAGCCGCATATTACTACAAATATTTTTTGGTGACCTATAAAGAAATAGCAACAAGCACGTGTCATTTTTTTTTTTTTTTTTTTTACAAGTTTCAAATAAATTTTGATAAAGTTGAAAACTTTATATCACGAGGGGAATAGGGGGATTCTTGAATGGTGAATATCTATATGTCAGTAAGGCGTTTGCACCACAGTGCCCATGTTTTTTCATATAAAGGCTTATGAAAAGGAAAAAAAATGCTTCTCATTTTTCCAATGTCTGGATTTTTGGACTAGTTCAGGTGTTTTGTGTAGTTTGTTTTTTTTTAGATACAGTTGGGATGGATATTTTTTGCTGGCAACCTTGGTCAATGTGTAACACTTGCTATATGGAACACAGTTTAACTGGTATTAAAAGTAAGATGAGTGTACTGCCTTTAGTGTAGGTTACTATTTATTTATTTTTTGTAAGCTATGTCTCTCTTAATAGCATCCTAAATCAACAAGATCTATGGTTATGAGCTTCTGCTGCTGGTTAGATCAGACATTATGTTACAAAAGCTAGAATATTCAGAATCAGAATCAGAATCAGAAAGAGCCTTACTGCCAGGCATGTTTTCACATGCGAGGAATTTGTTATAGTGACAGAAGCTCCACAGTGGAGAGCCAAACTGTTCCTATGTCTGGTTGTTCTGGTGCTCAGGGCTCTGTAGCGTCGACCAGATGGCAACAGTTCAAAGAGGGAGTGTGCTGGATGTGAGGGGTCCAGAGTGATTGTCTTTGCCCTTTTGCTCACTCTGGAGAAGTACAGGTCTTGGAGAGTGGGGAGAGTTGTGCCAATGGTTCGCTCAGCAGTCCGGACTACCCTCTGTAGTCTTCGGAGGTCAGATTTGGTAGCTGAGCTGAACCAAACAGTCACTGAAGTGCAGAGGATGGATTCGATGATGGCAGTGTAGAACTGTTTCAGCAGATCCTGTGACAGGTTGAACTTCCTCAGCTGGCGAAGGAAGTACAACCTCTGCTGAGCCTTTTTCACAATGGAGTCTATGCGAATGTCCCACTTCAGGTCCTGGGAGATTGTGGTTCCCAGGAATCTGAATGACTCCACTGCTGTAACAATGCTGTCCATGATGGTGAGTGGAGGGAGAGCGTGTTCAGCTCCAGGTTGTTGAGACTGTACCAGACAGCCAGCCGTCAACTTCCAGTCTGTAGGCAGACTCGCCACTGTCCTGGATGAGGCCGATCAGTGTGGTGTTGTCTGCAAACTTCAGGAGCTTGACAGAGTGGTCATTAGAGGTGCAGTCGTTTGTGTACAGGGAGAAGAGCAGTGGGGAGAGGACACAACCCTGAGATGCACCAGTGCTGATGGTGCGGGAGCTGGATTTGAGTTTTCCCAGTCGCACTAGCTGCTGCCTGTCTGTCAGAAAGCTGGTGATCCACTGACAGACAGAGGAGGGCACGGAGAGCTGGGTTAATTTGGGCTGGAGGAGTGATGGGATGATAGTGTTAAAAGCAGAGTTGAAGTCCACAAACAGGATCCTCACATCAAGTCCCTGGTCTGTCCAGATGCTGCAGAACATAATGCAGTCCCATATTGACTGCATCATTCACAGACCTGTTTGCTCTGTAGGCAAACTGCAGAGGGTCCAGTGATGTCCTTCAAATAAGCCAAAACCAGTCTTTCAAATGATTTCATGACCACAGACGTTAGAGCCACAGGTCTGTAGTCATTAAGTCCGGTAATTTTGGAATTTCTTTGGGACGGGGATGATAGTGGAGCTTTTGAAGCATGAGGGGACTTCACACAGTTCCAGGGATCTCTTGAAGATCCCGTTGATCAGCACAGGATTTCAGACAGGCTGGTGAAACGCTGTCTGGGTCTGGTGCCTTTCTTTTCTTGATCTTCTTGAAAACCTGGCACACATCATCTTCACTGAACTGAATTTTAGGTGTGGTGGAGTCAGGGGTTCCAGGAGGTGTGAATTGGGCTTTTTCAAACCTGCAATAGAATTTGGGGCATTGGTGGCTCAACTGGTTAAGGCTCTGGGTTGTTGATCGGAGGCTCGGGGTTCAAGGCCCAGCACAGCCAAGCTGCCACTGTTGGGCCCTTGAGCAAGTCCCTCAACCCTCCCTGCTCCAGGGGCGCTGTATCATAGCTGCCCCTGCACTCTGACCCCAAACTCCTCAGTTGGGGTATGTGAAGAAGAGAATTCCACTGTAATGTATATGTGGCGATAATAAAGGAAAGAAATAATCTTCTATTCGTCTGCCAGTTGTTGATTCATCACAGTGCGGGGGGATGGTGTTGTGTATTTGGTGATTGCTTTCAGACCTTTCCACACTGAAACTGAGTCGTTAGAGGGCGTTATTCACACACAAAACGTATTTTGCTATTTCACCATAAGGGTGGTTCAAATAAGCCTTGGAATAAACTATTAAGTTGAATCAGGCACAATCCTGTGTTTTTGTTTCCTGCCAGAGGTAGCCTTTTCACTGTAACTTTACTTCTACTACAACAATAATGTAATTGGGAGTGTGATAGCCTAGTGGTTAAGGTGCTGGACTACTAATCAGAAAGTTATGAGTTTGATCCCAGGTCCACCAAGCTGTCACTGTTGGGCCCCTGAGTGAGGCCCTTAACACTCAGTTGTATAAGAATGAGATAATGTAAGTCACTCTGGATAAGAGTGTCTGCCAAATGCTGGAAATGTAACTGAAGAGAGCCAAATGGAATCAAACATTGTTCATGTGAAGTATTTTTTTTAAAAATCATGGAAATTAAAGACACTAATGCACCTAGAGTTTAAAGGGCAAGTCAACTTCAAACACAGTAAGCAGAAATGGATCGCTATCTCAACAAAGCTAATCCGTTAGACTCTCAAGCACTCTGGCAGAGTTTAACCTTATGTTTGCGTCCTCAGTGTCACCGTCAACTGTATTTTGTTAACTCTGTTTTCAATTAGCCTGAAACTTGGTACTAGATTCTAGACATTTTTTCATCTGTCCATCATTTAGTATCATTCATAATCATTTTGTGAAGTAAACATTACTACTCTATAAGAGAACTACTTATCCAGCTCCTTATTATTAATGCTAACATTTAGCATTTATACCCTTGAATTTATACCCTTTATTTAGCTTGGTAGTGTTGACAAAGATGAGGTAAAAAATCTTCATGTGGTGAGTAGTAACAATAACGTTGTTTCTGTGGTAAACAATCAGTTTGTAACGATAACAGAAACCGTTTCCCCCCCTGTGTTGATGTACTTCTTTTACAGTGTTTGTGAAATGTACTCATTGATGAACTAAAGCATAACTAACACTACTTGTGTTCCAGAAATTCACTTCTACTCCCACACAAACATGCACAAACACAGTCAAAACAACATATCTAAAGGCCTGTTTAAGCCAGAGCTGGATAAAAGCTGGCTCTAATTTTCATTGCTGAATGACACGGTGATTAAACAAAACAGCGAGGCTTTCTACTGGAGAAATAGAGGAGAACAAACCAGCAGGGTCATAAACAACTCTTTCTGCTTTCCAGAAAAGAGGATTATATTGGTAACATGACTTTACAAACACAAATCATGAGCAAAAATCCAATCATCCTGGAATCTGATTCTCGAGTGATGAAAAAGAAGCATATGGATCAAATCTGCAGCACAGCATTAGGTTTGTCGTCCTGCTCTGTGGTGGTGGTGGTGTTTAATGTCCGATTTACTTCCAACATGCATTTACTTATGACCTCAAGCTGTGGGACAGTTTGATGAGATTCCTAAATCAAGGTTGATGGAGGGAGGAGTTCAGTCATTCAGAAGTGCCCTGGAGCCAAGGCTGCTTCTCTAAACTGGTATAAGCTTGTTAAGGCATTTTGGGCATGTCCCACTGGACTGAGATCACCACTGTAGAGATTATATCTCACTGATGACTTGGGAAAGTCCGAGGATCCCTGTGGAGGAGCTGGAATCAGTAGCTTGGGATGGTGAAGACTGGAAGAACTTTCTCACAAGGTTTCACAAGGCTTAATCCTGGCAAAACAACACTACTGCTAAACGTCTCTGTCTCTTTCTTTGATTTAATCCAGATTACAAACCATGAAACCTCCAGAGTCTACTTTTGCTTCCAGGGCATACACACACAAACTGAAACAACCTCCTCTTGGGGGTGCTCTTAGTCCAGGAGTCAGTGATTGTTTCAGAAGTCAAGATAGGCTGCTCCCCAACACACTCACATAGGTTGAATGCACCAATACATGGCAGGACATTGTAGTTTGTTTCAAATTCTCTATGGATTAAAACACCTGAAAAGCTCCTCAGGTAATGTTCAAATCGACTGAATGTATAAGCGGCCGTGTTGGCTTGATACCAAAATGAGCTAGATATGATTTATAAAAGATTCATTGATTAGTAAGTAATAAACCCCCAAAAAGGGGTTTAGCAGGTGATAGAGAGAGCGAGAGAGAGAGAGATGCCATTATTCACTTAAGAGAAAGGCTAATTATGTTGTTTTCGAATATTGGCAACAGGCAGCTATAATATTTTTAGGATTTTGAGAAGAAGCAGG